>NC_135557.1:19043724-19216224 GCF_964340395.1 Glandiceps talaboti
ATACTGTTCAGCTTTTCTTACAACCACGCAGAAACCAACAAGAAACTGCATGTGCCACACTTCAATAGCAGGATCGCATATTTTTGCTACATTTAGTCTAAATGAAATAAACCATTTCAATGTATTGCAACTACATGCAAACATTCGGGCGCCAATGTTTTTCGTGGCATCAAACACCGATGAAGGGCGCGCAAAATGTCCTTTGTGGTGTATGTATGTATGTATGTATGTATGTATGTATGTATGTATGTATGTATGTATGTATGTATGCATATATGTATGTATGTATGTATGTATGTATGTATGTATGTATGTATGTATGTATGCATGCATGTACGTATGTATGTATATGTATGTATGTATGTGTGTGTGTATGTATGTATGTATGTATGTATGTATGTATGTATGTATGTATGTATGTATGTATGTATGTATGTATGTATGTATGTACGTACGTACGTATGTATGTATGTATGTGTGTGTGTGTGTGTGTGTGTGTATGTATGTGGCATGTGTACTCCATTTCACAGAGATAAAATGTAGCAAGAAACTGTTCTTATGTAGCATGTCCAGTTTCTAATTGGTTTCTGCGTTGTGGTTGTATCAAACAAAAAAACTACCGGTATTGAGGATCTCGCTGTATATATATTACTTCTAACAAACCAGTCCGATCCGAGGAAGGTGAGCCAGCCACACCGAAACGTCGCTCTATATTGATATCGCCCTATACCATGGTCGAATTCCAGTCCTGCCATTTCATCTATACACATACAATAGAATATTTAAATGAACGCGGTTCAAACAACAAGAAAACGCTGTGTTCTGATCTTTGGTAATAGTGTTACTAAATAAAAATCCGCTGGAAATTGTTTTTGTCTTCTAGGTGGCGAAAACGTATGCCAATGGTGATCTGACAGTACTTAGTCGTTCATGTATCCATGACAACCTATGTAAACAGGAAGTGAAACATTTCATTAGTCAGGAACAAGGTAATAATATATATATATATAGAATATTATCTTGGTGGCAAAACACACATTGTGTTAGCTTGAACGCCGAAACTATCAATTTTAGAAGTGAATTTAAACTATTTTGGGGGATGGGACGAAAATACCGAAATAAGAAACAGAGAAATACATTGGTTCTTGACAGTTGGAAAATGTACAAATATAACACCAGGTGTGGGGGCGCTCTACCTACCCGAGTACTAGTATGACTATGTCTTGCCATAAGCGTTGCACTCCCGGGTTGCACTTTGAACTACTAAGTTGTACATACAAATTTGACGTAAATTGTTTGTAATGCCAGCATGATTCGAGCCTTTGATTATGCATCTCTTTCTCTGTGTTCACGATACAGGTCTTGAATACGAAGCGTCTTGTTGTACATCATCGTATTGCAATGGATGCGAAGCCGTCGGACAGAAACAAATACCGCTGCTGTTTTTTGTATCGACGTTGGGGGCGTGGTTATCATACGAGTATTCTGGTTAACCACGATCATGATCATTTGCTTAGATAATCATAAGTGGAACTTTTCTGTTGAGTTCTAGCTATTGAGTTAATATATATATACACACACACACATATAATATATATGATACATAATATATGAATATTTTATTTATCCATCTTATTTATAGTCATGTTTATTCAAATCGTTAAAGATACATTGAACTTCACCATGAATGCAAATACGAGAAGCTTAACTAATAAGTACATACACGTGTTAAATACTTGCTACATATATACAGCTCATAGAAATACGAAGACCGACTATCGAAGTGACAAAAGTTTGTAACCTTATGGTTTTTGGTAGAAGTACGAAATCCAACAATGTGATGACACACAAAGATGTACGTGACGTCACTAATTACTCTGTTTATGATAAACCGCTAAGGAATTTCCGCCACGGTTGATGTATTGGAAAATCGAACAGGATTTTTTTTTTGAGATGTGAAAGAAGATATTTTCATTTATCAATTCTAACCCCTATAAATGCTAAAAAATCAAGGGAAGATCGAGATGTGCGTTTTTGACCAACATACTTTCTATTTTTGCAATCTTTTGAAAGGTATTTCGTAGTTATAATTGACAATTATTTAACTATATTATTTATATTGCATATATCACATATCAACTTTCACAAGTCATGGATTTTATGACAGCCAACCTGAAATAAAATGATTGTCACGCTATGATGACGTATTAAATATTATTGCGTATATAATTTCACTGTTTCGACATTTTGCCGCGCGGGGGCGCTCTACATTCTCCACTTTGCGTGACAGTATATCAAGCGATGGAAAGCTTATGGTTCTATGATAATATGACCCCTGGGAAGACGTTCCAATCAAATGAATTCCACTAGCGACTCTTGTTATATAGATTGTAATGTGTTCAGTTGAATACACGCTTTTTTCTTCTTTGAAAAGTTGACAGTACATGATCGAATGCGACTCGACCACACGGAACGAGGTCAAAGGTCAATTTTGATCAACTTCAAATGTAAAACATCTCGAGTGATGTAATAGTTGAATGTAGGATAAAAAACTAAATTCTTTTACTTTGTGGGTGGGTGTGGGGGGGGGGGGGTTAGGAGTTATTTTAGTTTTCATCCTACAAAAACGGATGGATATGATTTCAACCCTAAAATACATAATATTTCTAGAAAAAAAATGTCAAATTAAAAAATGTAAGAAATTTTACTAAATGCATGAGACTAAAATAAAGTAAAGTGTCAAAAAAATATAGTAAAGTGTCAAAAAATGACTATTTTTATCACATACTGACTTTGTACTCATAGCACTACATAGATTTGAAATTGATTTGTTGTCTGAAACAATTTTGGGCCAATTTAGAGGGGGGGGGGGGTGTGAGGCCTACCTAGAGGAATTTATATTTTTTCGTCCTACATTGCACGAATGTTTTGGATGGAAAGCTTAAGTTATGTGTTTTGGTCCAATATAATTTTTGGGAGGAGACCTGGTTTATTTTTTATTTTTTTAATTGTTATTTGTTATTTGTTATTTTTTATGGCCTATCGTAGTGCACCATTAATACTGATGAAATCATAATGAACTCGATTCAAAACTTCTGAGCTAGAATTTTAAGATTAGATATTGAGGTATATATTTGATATGCATCGAATAAATCAGTCAAGTTTCCAAAGCTGTATATGTACATATACACACCAATTAAAGAGTGTCACCCCCTGAATAGCAATGAGTTTACAAAACTAATAAAATCTATAACTAATAGTTTGATAAGATCACACTAGTGCACAGGAACCTGGGGTTGAAACCTTGGCCTTTAAACGATGACATCTGGACTTGAATGATTGCGTTCAGTCGAACATCGCTGATGCTCATTTTACTAGAATACAGTGATTCACTGCACATCTCATTTGAATAACCAGGCTTATGAATAATTATATAGAAAATCGATTTACCTAGTCATCAATCATGACAACAATTAATTACAAAACAATCAAATTAAATAATTGCTACCACTTTTCATTCTGAATACAAGTAATCGATGTAAACTAGTTTATATTGTTAGTCCAAAAAAACAAACACTACTTTTTAATGAAATTAAACCTAGAAGTATGTACAGTACTCATTATGTATTACGTAACTGTCTCCATCATTGTCTGCTGTCACGGTTACTTGAATCAAACGGTTATAGACAGGGGACATATGTATAACTGTCGACTCAATGGACACGAAACAAAACAATGGTGTGCTAGGGGTCTAATACCATTTCTATTCCTACCATCACCCTCGTCCTAACTCCCTAGCTTAAATACAAATGTGCATATATTGTTCTGTCGGTCTCCTGTTCGTTCTTTATCCTTGGCGTAGACAGATATGTAAAGCGGGGAAGTAAATGAAACCATAACTGTGACCCGGCATTGCGGTGTTCAATGGTTAGCTGACTATTCTGTTTTCGCACTAGGGAAAGCGTGCTTTCAGCGAACTAATATATATACAGACTAAGTATTGTTGCAAAACTGTTGGGGAAATAAAATGCTACAGTTAAAGTTGATGTGGTTTCACTCTTTCACAATGGGGTTGCGTTTGTGATAATCACTTTAAATTTCTCTTCAGCAATTAATTTTGTAGACTTCCATGACTTACCAGTTAAAATTTTCTGGGACTTCCAGTTATTGTATTTTATTCATTACATAGCGGTAATATCCGTATAACCAAAGCACCACCATCACCAACATCGATCAACAATCGTTTATTTTGTGTCTCTCTTAGCTTAAAATGTGTTTTCAAGATAAACTGACTTACAAAAGGGACAAAAAAGAGTGAAAAAAAGATATCCCTATATGTTATACATACGTTACCATGGAAGCCAGTTGTTGAAACAAATTGTCGTCTGGCTCGACAATTCTTTTTACTATAATTGTAAAATTTTAAATTGTTTGACTGTGACCTGACAGAAATCTTATCAATATTGCTACGATTTATTCATTTATGACAGGTCCTAAAAAGTATATGTTGTTACAATATATATGATATGGAGACGGTCCTCTAAGATACTGATAACTTGTAGCAATGCTGGTAATATGGTTCTAAGACCAAACGATAAAATGTAGCAATGCTGGTAGTATGATTGTCACGCCAAACTATAAAATGTAGCAATGTTAGTCACCGTTAAGATTTTTGTTCAGCCAAAGAATGTTTTGTTTCAAGTTAACTGGTTCTCACGTTACTAGACATGACCTTGTTGAAGTCTTTGTGCCAGATTCAAAAGTATTCTTGATTTGATACATATAAACACCGAATACAAAGCTTATTATGTCGGACTATAGCTTTGATCTATTCATTGTAAACAACAGTCGAGTCTCTCGGGTCATTGAAGGTCACCAACTTAAAATCATTATGATGTAAATTTTTAGAGTTATTGTCCCTTGGGACACACAGTCTCGTGACTGAAAACACATCTGTGCAATATCACTGAATGCGTTCACCATTTTAAATCGTATGTATATTTAAATTAAACGTCAAATGTATGAATATGGATATATTTGACCGAAAATCGGTGAATTTATGGGGTAATAGCTCGTGCACATCAACTTTGACCCCACGTTACTCACCTATTTAGCATATGTACGACTGCCTTCAGAAAGCACTCTCACTGCACAGAGCAGTACTACTACGCATATTCAAACGCATGCCCCTTTGTCTGACGTCCGTCATTGCTAACTGAGCTCACCGTTAACGCTATCCATTACCGCCATACGTACCGAAGATGACACCCAGGGAGATTCTCACAGCCGTAGTTCTGCTATGCACAGGTACGTTGTGTATTTTATGTTGGTATTAAGGCTGTCAAACGCACGATAAGGTTTCTTTGTTGTGAAACCCTATCCTTACAGTGTGTGCACAGATATTACAAGAGAAAGACCAAGGCTAAACTCGTCTGTGTTTGTCATACTGTCGCCTCAGGTAAACTCACATTCATCCACAATGTAGCTTAGAATTATCGATCGTGTGTTATCGAACTTCCATTTTCACAATTCCGGTATGAACAAATTCTACAAGACGAAACATCGACCGCTACAAAGAGCTAAGGGACTATATTTATATTGACACATACTTTGACTGAGTGACGGCCGTGCGGAGAATATCAAACATTTCCCTCGACAGTTAGCTATTACCGCACATAAAGGTAGACAAATTAATGAATTTCATACCAGTCTATTTAGACATAGTAAGAATTAAAACGCGAATCCCTTTGAAGCGAGCCTGAGTATTATAATCTAAACAAGTCGCATTATGTCTGCAAAGCTAATTCACACGTTCAAGTACTCCCATTTGTCATGTTTTCACCATGTTTGTGTATGTCGACGTCAGCCATTACATCTGACTCATAGCGAATTTCCGTATGTATTGTCCATAGCTAGAATGTCGTAACTAAAGAGAACTGAGAATACAGCAAATGTGTTGAATATAACTATGCAATTTGATATTGACTGATCAATATCAAAAGATACCTCCTTCCGTTCAGCTACTGGAAAACCAATGCATACTAAAAAAAGAGAAGATAATATACTGATTCTAGAAAATTAAAATCCACATAGTCACTGCAGTATTGTATAAGATATAAATTTATAAAAATAATCACGCATATTTAGCTTTTATGCGTTTGATATAATTGATATGCGAAGTAACCATCTAATGTATGTTACAGATAATTACAGGAATGACATATATCCCTAATATTAATTGATCAGAAACCGAAAGGGCTAGAGTTCAGAGTGCATTGCCTTTCACAGTGTTTGGAGTTTGCAGAATTTTCTAATTGTAAACCATGTTAAAATACAAATCAAGGGTGATCCAGTATTATACATTGGTTATACTGCTTCGGTTTGTGTGGGGACATATACGTTGTATATTTTTACTATATTACCACAGATTTTGTGTTAAATTGTGACAGGACAGAATGTACTAATTATATTTATACTATTATTAACTGCCTTGATGCAATAAAACATCTGTGCACGTGGTTACAAACACATCTAACATGACCAATTATTGGAGGGAGAGAGAGAGAAAGACAGACAGACAGACAGACAGACAGACAGACAGACAGACAGACAGACAGACACATACATAGTCATAGAGACAGACATACAGAGATAGCGACATAGACAGAATGGGAGACAAAGAAGGAAAGAGACAGTCTGATGCACGCACAATATTAATATAAGAATTGGGACATAATATTAGCAAAGAGAGAGGTACAGACAAACAGACAGACAGACAGACAGACAGACAGACAGACAGACAGACAGACAGACAGACAGACAGACAGACAGACAGAGTGACACAGAGAATGAGATACAGAGATAGACAACAGAGTTGGGACTCAGGGGAAATAGGGAAGAGAAAGCTTTATATTTGACTAACAAAAGGTATCACAAACAGGAAGTAAATATCAAGGTTTTATTGAGTGCTGTGAATTAAGATTTCGATATCTTTCAATAGTACTGGGAAATGTGTATGTATTCAAAACTGTAGCCCTGAAGTCGGGTTCATCTTCTCAGACTTGCATTACCTATAGTGCCTCACGGCCAGTAAATAGGAATAGCCTTAAGATGGTCAAACTAATTGTATCAACTGTAATACATTTAACTATATTAATGGTGCATAACCAATGACGATACGTTGTACATTTATTCAATATATATCTATTTATGCGTAAGTCATTTCCTATCCTGATTCACCTGTGATTTGTATGAGGTGAATTTAATGGCAAACTATGTCACACTGTTTTATTATTATTGCTGAATTTGGTTTTTGCGAAACGTGATGAAATTTGAGTAAGTAGATTTATTTGGCTGGTGACGAGGAAGTAGAAACAACGGGTACTCAGCAGCAGCAGCACCAGTAGCAGCAGCAGCAGCAGCAGCAGCAACAACAACAGCAGCAGCAGCAGCAACAACAACAACAACAACAACAACAACAACGGGAACAACAACAACAGCATAAAAATAAACTACCTCAACACGCCAACAACAGCAATAACAACATGAATATATATAGTAACAACAACAATAACAGCAACAGAAAAAGAAACCGCAGCAATGCCGGGAATAGCACCAACAACTGCAGTAACAGCAATAGCGTCAATACCATTAGCGTTAATACAGAGATACACTTCAACTGATATAATCCTTTTTGTCACATATCCTGTTGCTAAGAGACAGCCAAGTGCATCTTCCATTTCTATATATAGTATGTGATATGATACTCGGTCATGGTCTAGTAAAGGATCCTGTTTATGATATCAAACAATTTAGCGACAAAATACGTTTATTTGAAAATCATTTTAATAACGGTCCAAATTGAATAAGTGTAGTATATACGTACAAATAATGTAACTTATTAAAAACAGAAAGCTAATTCCCTAACTGATACATACAGTGAAGTTTCTGGCCAAGACGTTTCGAAAAGTAAAGAACACTTTATTGTTTATTCTATATGTTCATATGAAAATGTAGATATAATTTTTATCATGATTCACTCAAAGTGGCACGTAAGAAAGTCTTATCCCACCGTTGTCAGTTGTCTTAAAATAGCACTGATGACGTAGACCTATGCGTCTGATAGAAGCAGCATTCAGTGTGTTTTGTACTGTATAACAATGAACTGAGTAAATTGAACAAGTAAAGGTTAATGAAGCTGACATATCATCGATATAATGACCAAATCTATTACACTGTGTACGTTTCAGAATGCATCAATGTGTTATTTGAGACACCTGTAGGTATTTGAAAGATATTCACTATGGTATAAGCAGGTGGCCTGTTATTTAATGTAACAGCAGTGATTGGTTAATAGAACGTATGACATTACGTAATATCGCCTTGACTAATTTACCAATGGCAGCAATATATCAAATGTTCTGAATATTGACGGTACCATCGCAGACAATTAGTCAGTTAATGGAGAGATAAATACGACATGTGGACCATATCAAGGTTTTTTTTCCTTTCAATAAGCAGACAGTGAAGGAAAACATTACATTATTGACAAAGGACTAAACATGTGTAATCAGCTTGCTGGATCCAATAATTTACCCAGTTTATAACGCCTCAATCAGTTCAAAATACCGGTAATTCTAACATTAGCTTACTGGTGCCAACATTAAATCGTAAAATGTCCATGAACTAAATCAAGATACAAGAAAATAAGTAAATACATAAATGGATATATATACTGAATTTATATGTATATGTGTTCCCAGAACACATACTATATAGAAACTTAGTGTATGCAAAGTGTCTATGCTGGAGTAAACAGTGCTGAATACATACGTATGTAGAGCGATGTAAATAACCATAGACCATACACAGAGTCTATGAAATAACACAGTATCAAGCAAGATACACCGAAGCAAATCAATCAATCAATCAATCAATCAATCAATCAATTAATCAATCAACCAACCATCCAACCAACCAACCAACCAACCAACCAACCAACCAACCAACCAATCAACCAACCAACCAATCAATCAATCAATCAATCAATCAATCAATCAAGTAAGCAAGCAAGCAAACAAGCAACCAATCAATCAATAACAACTCAAGTAATGTGACTATATAGGGAATAATTTATTATAGAAATATTATCTCAAATTATGTTGTCAAAAAGGAACATTATTTATAGAAGCTTGCACTATGAGTGAACAAGTTGTTATGGATACACTAAACTTAATGCGACTAGCTAATTCTTGGAGATAGTCTATCTGCACATATAAACCCATCATATCAAAAAAAACTAATAACATACTCATAAAAGTACACTTGTCACGAACTGATAAAGTAGTGCGACATTTGTTACAGTATGAAAAGTTTGTAACACTACGCCTGAGTACAGTCTCGATCAAAAGGTCGACAATAATATACTTGTGAAGGCAAACTCAATCCATCCGTTACGATTGCCCTGTTAATGGAGTCTCTATCCGTCACGACTATCACATCTGCGACATGCATACTTAGAGAGTAACAGTCGCTCACTGTATCTGTCAAGGTTTCTGGCACACACAGTTACTTTCTTGTATGAATAGCCCTATAATGCGGCAGAAGGTACTTGGAGGATTCTCTTACACAATGTACCGTAGCCCTAGGCCATCATTATAATAAGGTGAATGTACTCAGCTTCCTTAGGCATGCATGACCTGTTGAACCAATACTCTGGAGGTTAATGAACAATAGGTTGATAGAATGTGGAGGCTGTCAACAGAGTTTTCATTTTATGTGTGTTTTGATAAAGACTGTTTATAACACCAAAGAAACCATTACAACTAATTACATAGCAGACAATAGCTACGTGGAAAGCAGTTTTGTCTGTTGTTTTCCCATGAGACTTGTCCCGCTTGTAGACGGAGTTTGAGAATATAACTTAGCAGACCGGACTTAATTCTGACTGAATTAAACAAATAGGTTCCTAATATTTCTCTTCGTTCAGCCAAGGAAAATACTCGTGACACTCGGCTTTGCTTGGCATTACCCATATTCGACTCGTAGTGACAGAGCCCCTTAGATCACTCGTATTTTCCATGGATGAATAAAGAAAAATCATAGGAAAATTTGTTTTAATTAAGATATATATAAGGCCAAAAAAAATAAAAATCTGGTTCTGGTCAGGGTAAACTTTCTAAAGTGGTGCGACGACGCGCGTTTTTTTTTTTTCCTAATTTTTTTTTTTTTTGGCAAATTAGTAAATACACATTTTTGACACTTTACATGCTCTCGGAAGATGTCATACAACTCTGGAAGTTGGCGCTGTTGTATGGCAAGTTTTATACGATGCGGATCAATCATCCATCAGGGCATCACTAGTCACATTTACAAATTTATCTTATCGCCCAGTGATTTGCAGTTATAATCCCGATTTGCAGTTATAATCCCATCCAAGATAATGAGTCTTGCCTTGCAACCACTGTATAATGTCATTGTGCAACTTGCAACGTTAAATAACGAGAAATAGGTCTGTCCAACGGACGTAGAGGAGGCAGTGTTTTCTTTCGAGCACCGTCCATCATCAGTCTGATACGCAGTCTGTATACGGTACGATGTTTGACACGTCTTTCCAACTCATCGCAGATGGAAAGACGTGTCGAACATCGTAGCGCATACATCCAGAGCTAACTGCTTACGCTACAGGAAAATCTTTGTATTCAGAAGGCAGAACGAAACGATCACCAGAACTAAGAACACCTCGAAAGTCAGCTGAATTGATATCAACATTTCGATTGCTCACGACGTACTCAAACTTCTGACATTTTCGAAACATGTGAGCGGTTTACCACCTAGCACAGTGAACACACTATTTCCCGTGATTCCCATCAACCACGCTCATCGTACATATTACGTACACATATCGTACGGGGGATTATGGGTATGCAACAGTACTAGAAGAAAAGGGTACCCGTTACCAAATAGAAGTGCGCCATCACACGAGTTAAATTTTTTCCGCTAGCCTTGCATACAGTGTTGATCGACGGGGAATTGTAAATAAGGAACGGGAAAGCAAAAATTATCGGGAAAAAAAGGATCGACGCGGGGGTATTCAGGGCACGCGCGCGCTGACCAGAACCAGACATATTTTTTTTTTTTGGCCTAAGAATAGTTTATTCTGTTTGTAAGCAGGGCGACTCCTATACATGTTTGTATTCGGATTGCTCGCCTTTAAAATACACGAATGGCACACATACTCATGGAACGCGCGTTGGGATGCAGTAAAAAGGGGTAGTTCTTTACCTTGATGTAATATCATTGAAAGCTTTGATTTACGCAAGCACACTTTGATAATGATGACTAAGATGTCAGGAGATGCATACATGTGCAGAGTTACCTTAGGGGCGAGATTTATAGTTAATTATGGGGATATACTGACTTTGTATTCATAGCACTACATACTACTAAATACCGATTTGACATTGATTGTGCTGTCTGAAAGCATTTTTTTTCAATTTTGGCCAATTTAGTTAGAAGGGATGGACCTGAGGCCTAACTAAACGAATTTATTTTTATCCTACATTGAACTATTGACCCCATATCGTACCCGTGTTAATGTCGAATGACACAGGTGCCTCGTGTCGCACACATTTCCACATTTCCAATTTGGGATGTATTAATGACTAACTGTGTAATAACATGAAGGTGGTAAAACCTTTAGTTCAAATTACTTTTTGGATTGATACTCCTCAATTATTCTCCTCGTCGAACATCTCGACATTTGTTACTTCTATCTATAGAATTACGACATCCCGATTGATACTTTCATAGCACTGATCTATACGTTCTATCAATTCCTGAGTACAATGTTGTGTAGTTTGCTAGACAGTCTAAGCTAGGGCACGATTCTACCAGATAAAAGGCGGGACTGTTAATTAAGACGTTCGCACTTCAACACCGACACTGAGCTTTTTTAACAAGACACTTGAATTGACACAACATTGAAGTAGTCCTGACACAGCTGCAGAAACACAACAATTACAGTACTAAGTTGCCAAAGTTGTTTTTCGCTGAGCGGTTTTCTCTACAATAATTATGAATAGAAAACATGGCAAGTAAACTGGATAGCACACTTACTATGCCTCATTACCCACGTAGAAAAGAAGCTGTAATGCACGTCATTGCACTCTGGACAAATAGTACACTGTAACTCGACACTATTTGCATTAATGGAAATCCAGCCAAACATTCTTGTTGTACCTTGAGACGTCTGTATAATTATTTATGATGGTATAGGTCAGAAACACTGTATTACAGGTCAGCTTTAGTAAAACTAACATTGTTTTTTCACCTGCAGTGTTCACATTCTGTATTTTCAAGATGGCAAATTGACTTAACCTACGGCCGAGTCGTGTGGGGATGTTGACTGTCGCTGGTTCCCATCACACCGAGCATAAAGAATTGGCACATGTACAGGCGTTCTGGCCAATGTTTCATTAAATCAAAATCGTTAGGGTTATGCCAGGTGTGCTGGGAAGAGGTGGTAGTCAAAATGCCCGCATGGCTTAATATCACTATAGGCTAAAATTCACAAGAACTTGTTTCATTTCAACAACTTGTGTTGTTTCCGATTTTAATTGTATCGCTGTATATTCATTTCAATGATTTTTGTCAATCAGTAAGTAACTGACACTAGTTAGTTTATTCAATGTGAAGAATGACGGTATTTCTCACTCTAAGACAGTGATCAACGTGTTTCTAAGACCGTTCTTACTTAAACTAGGTTAATTATTTAATGCAACAAGACCAATAAACCGCATACAAATACTGTATTTATTTTACAAAGCATACACAGATGTATAAGACATTTAATATTAATGTATTACATTAATGATATATTTTCATATTCTATTACATAGTTATCAGTGTACACTCACAGGTGAGGGATTGTTCAAGGAATCCACCGGTAAGTATAGTTCATAATTACGTATTTTCTCTATATTATTTCATGTATACCAAGAGAAATTCATATAAGACCTAGAAATTGTGTGGTTGCAAATACGCTCAAATACAGAATAGGTGGGGTAGTTAGATTTTAATTTTAATTTTTTTTTTCATGTGTGAGTGTCTAGTTCAGGTAGTTATGTTTTCTGTTGTTTGGGCCGTGCGTTATTGGTTTCTTCTCATCAGATATACAGCCATTACATATTGGAAGAACAGTCTTATAGTGTTTTTGTCACTTTCCGCATCCACTATTTCTTGAGAGACTTCACAGTTTTCGCGATTTTCTTATTTTGTTCTCGAATACTTGCAAACAGTTTAGGGTTGGCAGTGAAAAACTAGATGGGGTCGGGTAAACGGAACCAAACTATCTTTTTTAGGCTTAATGCGGTGGTGTGACGCTAGCTATTGCAAGGTTGCCACTGATTTGAAAACATACACATACTTTATTACTCATTAACAAATGTGCACGTGCTTGTTTCCTTTCCTTTCTAACCAATCAGAATGAACGTTTTAAAGTGCTTCACAACATGTGGATATAATTAGCACTTCGAAATTCCAAATAATTCCATATTCTCATCTAATTATATAATTAATATAAATATGGAAATATCAATATTATAGATATGAAAAATAGCAACATATTTAGTCAAAATATTTATATTGTACACTTCTATCGTCTCCATACTCTCGTAACAGAAACACGTGGAATGGGTTGAGACAGATATTTATGACGAAATACACAATCTTATAAATATAACAACAATGACTGTAGTCAGTTTTCCTGTTCCAAGATGCATTGCGAGAGAAAACATCGCTTATGTTACGTTTAGACTTGTTTTGTATTTATTTCAGTGAAATAACATTTTACTCCTAAAATAATGGCAAGACATGTTGACCTCTTTAATTATGCGTGGATTTATAGAACAAAGACTAAATGACATCAATAACAGAAATGAATTTAACCGTAATACTTCCACGTAGATCCAATGTATGATCACGTAGTACCACCCCCTTCAGAAGCACGGACAACTCGCTTTGCATACGAATACGCGATTTATATGTGTAGACGCGCCATGAATCTTGGAACCGGCAACAGGTCTATATTGACTTGAACTATGTGTCATCTGTTCACTACAATAAGATGTGATATACAAGTATTTGCTAGGTAACTGGAGCTGCAATAATATAATCATGAATTTGATTTTTTTTCCAGTTATTACCAACAACTGCAATTGACACCTCGGCTACACTGACGCAACTACAGAATAAATTGCCCCAATATAATGCAATGAATGCATATATTGTTACACAGAAAGACGCCCACCAGGTGAGTACTATTCATGGTCTAATTTACATAATATCAACTTACACTGTGGTGTGAATTAAGTGATGGATAATGCATAAGTCGCCGAGTGCTATTGTACAAATAGAGCACTGAAGTGGAGTGGATGTATAATTATGTATATGAAGACAAGTTGATTCTCCAGTTTACACCGTATCACATGTTTAAACACTGTGTTTCAGGAATGCGATTATCTGCATGATTTCAGACACGTGTCATTGTGTAATGTATGAATAATTACATAGCAAGTACAACAAATATCATTACCCCCTCGAAATTATCCAGACTGTGCACACTCCAGTATCTTGACATGATATAGACTCGACTACAAGTCCAATTTATCACGAAGGCAAATTAATATCAAACGAGTATAACAAGACTCGTCCCCCCCCCCCACATACACTGGAAAAAATCCAGATATATACAATCTGTTGAAATTATAAGAACTGTACGTCCAATTATCAGTACACTAATTACAATCTACGGAACAGACTACATTAATAAGAGACATCAGTATAGATTCAGGTGTCCTTGACAGACGTGATTGATGACGTAGTTAAATTATGAGTACATCGTCACTGAATTATCTATTGTGATGCTAAGTTCGATATTTGTATCTCAACGTTTGTTTGTATTTTTAACAAAGCATCTGTTCATGGTGGCATCATGCATCATTCCAACCTGACACATATTGTTAATAGTTCACAATAAACCCATTGTTGTATTGAGCTAGCCCAGATTAGTCATTGAATGAATCATGGTTTTTCTGTGGAATTACACCCAAGATAATGTCGTAGTCAGTCATGTCCCATTTAATGCTGATTTCCACAGATTTGCAATTGCATGTTTGAAATTTTGTTATCCTGAGTATAATGAAATTGCTTTAATTAATCTCGTTTGTTTGTTTGTTTGTTTGTTTGTTTGTTTGCTCCAAACAGAGTGAATACACTGCTCCTGTGGATATGAGATTACAGTACGTTAGTGGATTCGATGGATACAATGGTAAGAGCTGATGTCATACTCATTAATTAGCATAACACGATGATGTCATCTCATTAGCATATCAAATCAATGAATCAAGTCAGTGAACTCGTTTTGTCAAAGAGCAAATGATGTATACTGGGAATTAGCAAACTCGTCATCTCGTGATGCATTGTGGGAAATGTGGTATCATCACATTAATAAATTAATTACTGTAGTATACAAAATCGTCATATTGTCTGTATCAAGAAATATTCTATTTCTGTTTTCCGAGACCCATGTAGGACTGAATAATCCCGACCGCCCTTATCATTTGCGTTTGCTGCTTACCACTTCGATTGCAAACTAAGTTCGAGAATTACCTTGTTCTCAGTGATATAAACACGTTATCATATTACATACATTGACAGGTATAGGAATAGTCACAAAGACAGAGGCAGTGTTATGGACAACAGAAGACTATAAAGAACGAGCTGAAGAGTTTGTAGACTGTAACTGGAAAATAATGACTCCAGGTAAACCATATGGATCATTAAAACCTAAATATCTAGTATCTGTATTGGGGATATATATATGTATATATTTAGCGCCCCTTGGTGTCATTCTTTCACACACTTAAGCGCACCTTGAGCCTGAGTGCAGTGCAAATAGTTTCAGTGTACGGCACACTGGATATATATATATATATAATATCCCGTTGGTCGTCTGATGGTAATACAAAGCGTGAAACACTTTAACGGCTCCTGTGTATCTGGCTTGATACTGTGTTATTTACACCACTATATATACATATGTATTGACCACTGTTTACTCCAGCATAGACATTTTACATTATATATATATATGTTATATATATGTTATATATATATATATATATATATATATATATATATATATATATATATATATATATATATATATATATATATATATATATATATATATATAACATGAACAATGAAGGAGTCTCTCTGGTTTTATTTTATAATTATTATTTTGGACGTTCTGAGGGAGGAAGGGGGAGGGGGACAAAACTTCCGAATGTTGGTCTAACAAGTTTTACTATCTCTTATTGTATTTGTATTATCGTATTTGTAGACATGTCAGATTACATCGAGCCTGAAGATTGGTTAGTTCAACAGTTTGACTTCGGTAGAGTTGGGGTCGATCCACGATTTATATCATACGGTAGGTGCTAACCACAACTTTCAATATTTCGATCATATTCTCAAAGCTCTATATTATTAAATATTAACATTTCCATGAAATACAACTATCTGAACTAGACACTCACATATGAAAAAATTATAATAAAATTAAGCAATAACCCCCGCCGAAGGCGGGTATACACGAGATTTTGGTACAATTCGCGACATATAGCACGAACCGAATGGCGAGTGCTATATGGAGCGAATTGTACCAAATTCGAGTGTATACCCGCCTTCGGAGGGAGTTATTGCTATTATATTATATCAAAATATGTGTCTATTTCTTCTAAATGTGATTCTGTGGTTATTTATATGCCCGAAAAGGTGAATTCGCACGTACAGAAAAAGATCGTCGGTAATACATCGTCGGGAACGAGCATATTTTAATGAGTGGATACGTTCATGTAGCCCCCACACACACTGCATGAACACAAACCATACACTGCATTGCAATGCATTGCATTGCATTGATAAATTACTTTATTTACATCATATAATGCATAACGAAAACGCATTGAAAACTAGCAACAAAGAAAACGGGGCAAGAGGTCAAAAAAAGTAACAATTTTGTTTGGATATTTACATAAGAACAATACAATCTTGTACACTGCTAAAAATAGATGTTTCGGCATTGAATCAGTTGAATCGTAGAAAGCGCGAGACAGTAAGTCAGAGACGCGACGTTACACAGTCTACTTTAATTTAATGGATAACAAATTGAACATTGACTGAACCTGAAAATGTACAGTTTTGAAATAATCCTGACGCACCTTGACTGATGGTTAAAAGTTAAATCGGTGTTGCTTGATTCAACGCGTAACGAGAGTAGGACGCTGAGACGGCTCGTTGCATGGGGAGAACTTGTACCTTATCAGTGATGTTGAAGCCACTGATCGATCGTTGCTTTCGATCGCAAGGTCATCAGTGGAATTATTTGGACTACTGTAACCCAAACTATTGTACAGGATACCTGACACACCTTTACTCTGGGGAAGTGTTAACTTATTGGTATAAGAACGAACACATTCAGCTTGTATGTACTATTCATATGCTAGTTTAGGGGCCCATTTTACCACTGCCAGCCGTGGTAAAATGGGATTTTACCACCGTTATTATCCAATCAGAATGGCGCATAGTAGCATGATATAATATAATAAACAATTGACCTACCCAACCTATTCTAAAATGTAATCAGAACCAGTGTTACCACATCTTTTTTTTTAGGCCTTACAGCTAGGTATACGTTCACATAATTAACATATTTTCTCTTCTGTACTCTCATAGCTGAGTTTGAAAAATTCTCCAACGCTTTGACTGCAAATAATCTTGTACTCGACGACATAGAAAACCTAGTTGATGAAATATGGCAGACAGACCGCCCTCAACGGACAAACGGTGAAATCAGAAAAGTACCTGACGAGTTTACAGGTAATACTTTTGAGAATGGAATGTTGTCGTCTGATTTGTTACAAATTACATGAGAGACATAACCGTACACTTGCGCACAGAGTAAAGGACAGTTTCGTTTAATATTGCCACGTCGATGTTTATTTTAAATTGGTTTGTAAGTATGCAAGTATGACACTTTCCGATGGCGAGAAATAGAATGGAAAAATTCAATAAAACTAGTGCTGTAATAATGTTTCGTTTAATGTCGATGTTTATTTTAAATCGGTTTGTAAGTATGGAAGTATATATGACAGTGTCCGCGATGATGTGAAATAGAATGGAAAATTCAATAGAGCTAGTGCTGTAATACACTAAAATGACTTGGGTAGATACCCCGAGTATGCAACACTAGTCAAAGTATGGAAAAGTGTCACTAACTGATGGCGTGTTTTAATGTGTCATACCTTACTGACTGTATTTTAGTCTTATGCGGTAATAAGACTTGAATACAGACATTAAGGTATGACGCATTTAAGTGAGTTAGTGACACTTCACCATACTTTGACTTGTTTTGCGTACTCGGGCATTTACCAGAGTCATTTTAGCGTTCCCTGGCTGGTGTCGTTCTTTCACACACTTAAACGCACCCTGAGCCTGAGTGCAGTGCAAATAGTTTCAGTGTACAACACACACTGGACAATAATGTAATTAGTTATCATGTCTATTTTACTATGAACTTTATACTTCTTCATCTGTTAATAGGAAGAGACTGGGAAGAAAAAGTCCGTGAAGTACGAACCCTTATGGAAGATAACGATGTATATGTTACAGTCCTCTCTGATCTTACAGATATTGCATGTAAGTTAAAAATTGTACATGTACAGGCATTTCTGAACCAATTTTCTACAATGTTTTGTGCATTAAAATAATTAATATTAATATATATATATATAATTATATATATATATGTGTGTGTATAATATATATATATAAACATACGTACATACATACATACATACATACATACATACATACACACATACATATACACACACACAGACACACACAGACACACATATATCATATATATATATATATATATATATATATATATATATATATACATTGTATATATAATCCTACAACTGCTATGTACTTGTTTGTCGCAGCACTATAAATATCAGCGTGTAGGATATGCCGTGTTGGGGTGCCCTCATACAAGGTCCTTTCCTATCACTCACAGAGAGAAGGCCGAACGCGACTGTACATTATCTTCGTAAACCACAGCCTCTTCGTTCTGTACATATTGAGCTCTAAGACCGTGAATTGTGCAGTTGCATTTGTTTGTTACTTTACAAACGTGGACATTGAGGGCGCTATATCCTCTAGACTTCCATAAAAACCATTGTGTGTCGCCCATCAAATTGTTCGATGATATAGGGCTACACTATTTAATGTAATGATTGTATTTGTTCCTTTTATTGACATAAATCTGTGTTTGACAAGCATTTCGATCTATCAATTCCAGGGTTATTCAATTTACGAGGAGATGACACTCCGTACAATCCCGTATTTTTCTCCTATGCAATTATAACAAGAGACACAGTAAGGTAAGAAAATGAAATTAACCTGTGTTATTTTGAATTGGTTTGACTTAATACACTAATAAATACTGGGTGTTTTCTAATGCAAGTACATAAGGTCTAGCCAGCATATAAACCTAACATGTGAAATCATTAGATGTTATTTACTAGTCGAATAAACCCATTCCAACATCTGCATGGGTTTTCCTGTTAAGGCTATAGCACTGCACTTGCTTTAACTGGGATGAAATGTTAACGCTGTGATGTTAACTATAATTATTTCATCGTAATATCGTACCCCCTGAACAGTATTGAATCATGATCATCTGTGGGTAAATGCATTTGTGTAACTGTGCACATACAGTAAAATCCAATCACATTGGTTTTGGGGTTCGCACCCTAAACATGACAACCCTAGAGCAATCGCGATTTCAACCTATTATTGTACTACCTAGAGACCTTTAATTAACAATGTCATGTAAAATGTCTAATTATTAGCATTTTAACGATTTTCAGTGACTATAATAGTATAGGTTGTCAAATCAATAACTGCTACAACTCCAGTTATAACCATTATAGCCTTACAACTACTGACATCAGACCGTGTACGAACAGAACCTGTTACAAACAGGGAAAGTAAACAAATGAAGTGGATTAATAACACTTGGCCAGCAAATGTTGGAACAGCAGAGACTTGTGTTACACACTATGCTTTGATAAGAACAGTTTTATGGCCTTCATATGTACATGAAATGCCAGCGAAACTGGAAATTTGTTTATGAACGTGAACTATTATGTAACGTGGCCATAAAACTGTTCTTATCAAATGGTGGATCATTGAATGTAATACAGGTCTCCGTACTTCCATCGTGCTGTGCCAAGTGCTATTAATCCAATTCAGTTGTTTACCGTAAATTTCCATGTTTGTAACATATTCCTTTCGTCCATGGTCTGATGCCGGCAGTTGTAATTGTCATGCCATCAGAAAAAAGAACAACCATGGTCTGTTATTTTCAATGTAATAACTGAATTCAATGTTTTAAAGTCAATATTTATTCCCATGGTTCTCCATTTTTGTTTTACTAGCTTATACATAGATTCCAATCGTATCGACTCTCTGAGCAATGACTTACCAAAATGTAACCCTGGCGGAAGTACGTCATCATGTGTCAAAATGGTGTCATACGACGGGTTTACATCGGAGTTTGCGCAGTTAGTTGTCGCTGGCTATGGTTTGATTTGGTTCGAAGATATTTCAAGTTATTCCGTCTTTGATACAGTTAGTCGGAATTCAGGGGTGAGAATAATCGATATATTTGAATGGAAGAACTAGAATATCATTTGAAACATGTTCAATGGACCAAGTCCTTATATGATCGGTTTGGTCCAGAAAAATATCAAATGATTATAAATACAGACAAAGCACCACATTATAGAAATATATATATATATATATATATATATATATATATATATATATATATATATATATATATATATATATATATATATATATATATATATATATATATATATATATATATATATATATATATATATATATATATATATATATATATATATATATATATATATGTGTGTGTGTGTGTGTGTGTGTGTGTGTGAGTGTAACTCGATGAGTATCAATCTGCTAAGACAGTGCTCTATACCGCAGTGGCAGAGTGCAATAGTTTTGATCAAAACTATATATATATATATATATATATATATATATATATATATATATATATATATATATATATATATATATATATATATATGTGTGTGTGTGTGTGTGTGTGTGTGTGTGTGTGTGTGTGTGTGTGTCTATTAATACAACAAATTCATCAAGTAATATTATGATATAATGTAGTTTAACATTTAACATTTAGTGTATATCCCCTTTAACATCATATATATTGTATTTCTATCTGTTTTCAGGATTACATCACAAAAATGTCCCCTGTGAAAATGTTAAGAGTTATAAAGAATAACAAAGAACAGAATACGATTAGAAGTGTTTTGGTAAGTGAAGGAATAACATTACAATGTTCTTATACTTTAAATCGTACAATAACGATTTCCCAAATCATTAGTAGAGTATTATTGTTAAAGTGGCCATATGGATAAGGATTTGGTATTCATTTTGGATTTTAGATTTATAAAACAATTCGACCTTGGGGATGGAAGCCATGACAAAATTTCTTTATTAATGCAAAATTTAAAATAAATACCCCTTTTTCATCCATATGGTAACTTTAAACACCTCAGATATAGAAACATGAGTTGACTCGTGCTGTTAGTGACCATACAGTTGGAACTTCATTATTGTATAGATTAGTCAAAATATAACATATTCATATTTACAAAACAAAGTCTTGCTTCATCAGTCAGTAACAGTATGGATTTTATACGGAAACTGGTGACATCAAAGAATTGACGAAAAATAGGTAAACTAAACAAATGAATTGGAAATAGTTTTATTGCCTCTTCATTTGCATATTAAAATGACAGGGTTACTTCAAATGTGTTTGTGAACGTGAACTATTAGGACAATACAACCGTTCTTATCAAATGATCAACCTCAATACAAGCCTCTGTAGTTCCAACATGCTGTACCAAGTGTAATTAATCCTTATTTTACCTGGTTGTAACAACTTTTGATCATCAGTGGTTTGATGTCGACAGTTGTAATTTATTTAAGTAAACGATTTACAACGAGGCGCATTAGCTAATACCTACTAATACGGTGGCTCTTTTTGTGGTGATGACTTGATGGTATTTAGTGTACAACTGCATCATCATCTCTCATTTCCACATATACATTCGCATTTACACTCATATCGCTTGTCAAGACAACGTGGGATTAAAACTATGATATATGGTAGAAGATATCATTTCACTAAAATTGTGATTTATTTGTGATGGAAATTTCAGTGGAATGATAAAATGATTTTTCTTACATTGTAGTTACAAGATTCGCTTGCAGGCTGTGCGTTTTTGAAGTGGCTAGAAGATACGGTAAGAATTCAAGAATTTGAGTTAGACAATCTTGACATTAAAGTGCTGAAACTGCCCTACTCACACGTACGTCTCGGAATCCCACGTTACAAAAAAAAACCTACCCAGTAAAACTGAACACTTTTAAGCAACATTTGTTTCTGGGCATAAATGTACATGATTTACGAAATATTCTTTCCACACCTGAATATATGGTTCCATGCAAACAAACCAAATACATGCACTCACCGTCGCGCTCGCGCGCGCTCACACACACACACACACACACACACACACACACACACACAAGCAAACGCACGCACACACACCCATCCATCCATCCATCCATCCATCCATACATACATATACATACATACATACATACATACATACATACACACACACACACACACACACACACATACATACATACATACATACATACATACATACATACATACATACATACATACATACAAACATACATACACACACACATACATACATACATACATACATACATACATACATACATACATACATACATACATACATACAACTTAAAACAATAGTTGAAATCAAAATATTTTATCAATGGAATGTAAAGCATGTATGTACATCTTGTTTCTAAAATCATATTACTTATCTCAAACAGGTAGAGAACGCAAATCAAACGACATTGACGGAATCGTCGGCAATAGAAAAATTAATAGAACTGAGATCGTAAGTTGCCCTGTAATAATGTTTTTACGTTTTTTCTGTCTCTTGATCTGTCTGTTGGTATGTAGTCTAGCCTCTCACCATCTTAAAGATGTTGGAAAATAAAACTTATTGAAATTTCTCATTGCCATGTATGAACGCTGAAGTTTATTTCCACTATTAGTTTAATGTAGTGTACGATACTGTACATCTCTGAAATGGGCGGGGGGGGGGGGGTGCATATAAAAGAATATATTCTACTGTACTGATTTCCCCTGGTCAAATTATGTGTCATATGTGAAAATCCGACGATGAACACCGCCTGTTATTTGAAGGGGTTAATACCATTAGGGTCTAATTCCAAACATGCCATTTTCAGAAAAAGGCCGAAAATGTAGTTTCGGCTCTAAGCCCTTATCACACCCCAGGTCAAATTTAAATCACAGATTCTTACAAG
The DNA here is from genome assembly GCF_964340395.1 of Glandiceps talaboti. NCBI lineage: Eukaryota > Metazoa > Hemichordata > Enteropneusta > Spengelidae > Glandiceps > Glandiceps talaboti. The sequence goes on from NC_135557.1 coordinate 19,067,368, forward strand.
GACATTTTGGTGAGATAAGATAAGAAACTACAATATATCGGGAAATGTAGTTTGTGCTTTGAGAAATGTGTCATGTTTAGAAAATAACAAAAAAAAATAATTCTTTTCACTCGCCTCTTATGACTTTGAATCGAATTTAATTAACGTTTTTACTAGTTATCTTTTAGAATAAAAGTTTAAGTTTTCTGATGAGATGAAGAGTCACACACGAATGAAATTAGAATTGTTAAATCACAAAAAAATGGAGCTCGACCTTTATAGCCCCAACTCCTTCATTTATAAACATAAATATAAAAACATATATCATTTGAAAGCTATATGAAACTGATCAACTTCGCAATGTATTTTGCTTATTGTTGCAGCAAATATGGCACGTATATTGGAGAAAGTTTACCAAGTATAACTGCTTTTGGAAAGAATGCAGGCACTATAGATCATAAGTAAGTAGTGATGGACCGTTGTTGATATCTCATGTTAATCACTGCACACATTGCATTGTGGGTAGAGAAGGATTTCCTTAATCAAAACATTTTGTAGTTATTGCTAGATGTAATGTTGTTTATTTTTCACTGGTGCTCAATCAATCGTTACATGAAATCCAAACAACAAAGTGAGAACCAGTTGCCATGGGATGATGCTGACAGCATACAGCTTGTTCGAACCTATCGACGTATCACAACTGTCGATGCATAACACACATCAATCATAATGCTTTTAAGACATCGTTTTCATACAGTCTGCACTGATTGGCTTAGATCATGTCACGTGGTATGGACTGGTGACCCATAGTGACCTCAAATACAACAAAGCAGGGCACTAGTCGTGTTCTATTCTCCCAAGGGCACTAGCCATTTAGCATGGGAGTTTTTTTAGGTGATTTACTTTGACAATGGACAGAATGTGTGTCTGAGAATAATGTGTATGATAAAATACTTATTACCTGGTTTATACGGGGCCTAGTAGACGCCATAATGCCCCTTGTGCTGCTATACAGGCAGTAATTACCTCATATTTCAGCCTCGAGATATGAACTCTTCGGGTATACATCTTCTAGTGCCCTTATATATAGTAAGGCAATAAGTATATACTAGTATCGGGGTTTTCACTTCCTCATTTAGCCTGATAGGTAGTGACGTGGTATACTACATAACAATGTTGCGATAATTTATGGTTATAATGGTTTTTCGTTCTCAAACCTTCATGGAAATAACTTATCTACTGTAATTTCGTTGTTCTAAATACAGACAAGTACCAGGAAATGATAAGGAAATAGACGCCAGTGGAATTTACCTTTTCGACAGTGGAGCTCAATATACGTAAGTTTAGTAATACATGTTCCTGGGTTAATAATCTAATTCGTCACTTATACATTAATTCTATAGTATGGGTAAACTATCCCTAAATATGCATATTCGTTGATTCTCTATATACTCAAAATATAAATGATGGAACATATTAACGACAGAACTTTTGTGTGTCTATCTCTTTCCTTTCAGTAATGGAGCAACAGATATGTCGAGAACTATTCATCTAGGAACGCCAACAGAAGAAGAGTCTGTAAGTTTACAACGAGTAAATGACGAGCATGTGCCTATTTCAGCTATAACTATGGCATTTAGCATTCTGATAAGGCTTGTCGACCAGAACCGATTGAAAGCCCAATGATGAAAAATAGTTAAACTGCTTGTGCGTTATTACCTATATATGCATATCATGTGCTCAGTTTGTTTGTGTAGTTGCAGCTATTGAGGTGGTGCAATATGTTGCTAGTTTGAACATTTGTTTTTCGCGCTTAATATGTGTCTACACGTTTATGTGTGTATACTAATGCAACGCAAATGGATTAATTAGACTACTGTACATAAGATTATTTTTTTCTTGGGGACCAATTTTTTTATTCTATAGCTATGCCACATAATTTGTTGTTCTTAATTCTAACAGAAACCGGACATTTAAATCCTATCTCATATACCTAGGGATTGTGTTTTGTCTACTGTAGGAGGCGTACACAGCTGTTCTGTTAGGACTAATTGAACTAGCCACTGCTGTATTTCCAGACAATATCTATGGTGAGTTGCCATGTTCCTTTGCTCTGTTTTATACAACTACACATAAATTAGTACAATAAGAAACTGCACATTTTACACTTTAAGATATCAAGATCGCAATGTTTTGCTACAAAGACAGAATCTTAGATAGTTTACCTGTTTACATCATCTTTACTCACAACACTTCTCTAACACGTCTTTTATTCTCAGGTGAAGATCTAGATATCCTGGCACGAAGCCAAATCCGAAAAGCTGGTTCAGATTATCCTCAACCGATTGGACATGGATTCGGAACTTTTATTGTACACGAGGGTAGGTCATGTACTAGCAGTCGATTTACCCGTTATACACTTGATATTGATAGGTCAAAGTAATGTTGGATGTGTTCATTGTATTTATAGATAATGGCTATAAAACGTTTTATAATATACCTAGTGATAATGCTGTGCCATGATTCGCTAGAATCAGTCACGTAATAGGAAAATAGAATGACTATTTCCCTAGGAAAATAGTCCCATCAACTTTTTACATGGTCACGTGACCACCGCGCGTTCACAGCAGGTCAAAATGGCAGGTTCTGACGATGTCGTCTGCCACCGCAAGTTGGTGAGTTACCAGACTCACACGAGTTACCAGACTTACACTCAGACTGTGAGTTACCAGAATCACACGTGATTCTGGTAACTCACAGTCCCTCGGGTGTAATAAACGGGTGCTATAGCCCTCATGGCCAGGCAATATGTGTTCAATAACACATCATTATGATACAACCTCCTTGTGCTTGGCTTAGACCGTGTCACGTGGTATGGACAAGTAACCCATAATAACCTTACATAGGGCTGGCACTATTCGTTATCTAATTTCCCTAGGGCACTGTTCATGTAGCATCGGCGGCCTATCGGTGATTTGCTTTGACTATGGAAAGAATATTTGCCTGAGAATATGATGCGTTACAAAACACGTATTTCTTGGCTTTACTCGAGTACATACTATAGATGTCATGTTACCCCTGGTGTTGTTATGTAGCAACTATTTACCATCGGCTTTCATTCTTGGGATATATACTTGCTACAAAACAGCCTTCGGGGTAGTAGAAATCCACTTGTAACTTTATAGCCAGGCAGTAAGTGTTAACTATGACTGTACATAAGAGTATATGATCTATAATCTCTAACTTCTGTATGTATTTCAGGGCCAACGAAAATTGCACTAATTAGCGATAAAGTAACAGAAGGAAACCTTCACATTCAACGTGGAATGTACTTTTCAAACGGTAAGTATCGTGTATGAATATGAGCAACAAGCAATACCTGCTGAGCCGAGAATATTAAAAGGGGCATGCAAACCAGCAAAGAATGTGATAAAGGCAGTATGGTTCCTTGTCGACAATGATAGTCTTGCACTCAAAGAGACAAGTCACTTGTGTTAGGGTTGAGATAAATAGTTCACTGTAGGATAGCAAAATGTTTTGGGGTGAGGTTTGGACCATTTTAGTTATCACTTTACAAAAGCAATGTTACTTTGAATTGAGTATATTTTGTACCCCAAAATAGAAATATTTTCAGAAATGTCGTCAAACCGAGAAATGGAAGGGTTTTTGCTATTATAGTATATGCATGGCAATAAACTACATGTTGGGAACGAGGACTTTGTATTCATAGTACGACATACTACTATGATTGGTAATTGATTGTGTTGTCGGAAACAATTATCAATCTTGGCCAATTTAGTTAGAAGGGTGGGGGTGGGGGTGGGGAGGGGGTTGAGAACTAACCTATATTGAAATATTGATCTCGGCACTACTCACCCTTTCAACTTCTGAACGAGGAGAAAATGTAGGAAATGTGTTTTTATAAGAACTTGATTAAAGTTTACTACATTACAGACATGTTTTCTGCTATACCATAAACGTGTTGTTGAATTCAACCCATTCTCTGCATTGCACTGAATCTCTTTAACATTTCGTTGGTTTTGAAATATATTTGATACAATTATTGATTCACAGAACCGGCATATTATAAGGAAGGCAAATTTGGTGTACGACTTGAGGTTATCATGAAAGTTGTTGAATCTACTATACAGGTAAGATAACGGCAAATAAAAAATTAATGTGTTCCGATAACCCGACCTACTCTAGTTTAAACACCCGACCCTAAACATTAGTTTGCGTGCTAAAATGTAACAATTTCCTTTTATGTCGTCAGGGTACACCTTCATATCTTTGCCTCAACAGTGGTCACTTTTTAAAAATAGTATTCAAGAGAAACCAGATCTTTTTTAGAAAGGTACAGTCTGCATAACGTGTCTTCTACTTAACTTATAATAGCCCCCCATTTACTTCTTTTATACGGTACCTCGTCAAACTCTTTCGGATGTATATTGTGATGTATTTTTTCATTATCTGTATGTAATTATTTCCTTTCTTATAGAACTCTCCCAGAGGTAAAAAGTACTTGACATTTGAAGTCGAATCTTTCATTCCATTTGAACCTAAGTTGATTATTGTCAACCGTCTGAATTCTAAACAAGTAAGTGGCACTGTATTCATACATACATACATACATACATACATACATACATACATACATACATACATACATACATAGATAGATACATAGATACATACATACATACATACATACATACATACATACATACATACATACATACTTACATACATACATACATATAGACTGTCGACAGTCACTCGCGCCTTTTTTTCCTACGTTTTATCTAATCTCCGATCCGGCGCAACACTAGTGTATAATCGCATACTGATATCGAGGGCCGAAGGTGTTGCGCCGGATCGGAGTCTGTCGACTGTCGACAGTCTAACATACACACACACACACACACACACACACACACACACACACACATACATACATACATACATACATACATACATACATACATAGATACATGCATACATGCATACATACATACATACATACATAATATCAAATATCAAATGATATTCCTTATGCTATCATCGCCTTCACGTTACAGTCTCAAAGACTGGAATACCAACATTTTAAAATTTCTTTTCTTACATTATGAAATGCTATTAATTACGTTATCACATAATGTTCTGGTTTTAAAGTACAATGTTGTATTAATAACCCTCTGATACAATCGCATTACTGACAATCAAATTAATTTCATTATGACCACTTTATTGATTGTAGATTGAATGGTTCAACAATTACAACCAACGAGTGATGGCAACTGTTGGAGTTGAATTTTCACGACTCGGTGATACAGACCTCCATGATTGGCTGAAGGAGAAGACTAAAGCTATAAGTATCGAAACAGTGTGTGCTGAAGTCGTTAAATCTATCGAAACAACCAGTGCAGTGTCGAAACTGATGTCAAACGTCATGTTCTTGGCATTTACTGTAATACTTAGTGTCCTCTACCATATACAAGTACTTTGAAATATTTTCACAGAATGTTTGAATTTTAACTCAATTTTAGCGTTTTGTCAGAGTTACGTGTATATTTCAACTCATAAGCAAAGAATCCATGACATGACTGAATTATCATTAACCCCCCACCCCCACCCCACAACCACCCCATACAATGCAATATCTTACACATAACTACTCTATTCAAGTTGAAACAACTGAGAACTATTATTCATATAAAGCATCTAAGAAGAAAAAGTAAGTCTCTATTACTGTCACTTCAAAATACATTTTAAGTCGAAATTGAAACATCGATACAGTAATAAGATAACTGTCATGGTTTAGTTGGGGTAAGGTGTTTTGATGTGTAGGTGGTTCAGTTTATTAATTCACATACATCATCAGACTTTGTATTCGTTATAGCATATATAAGAGTGTAGCTTGGCATCAATGGAAATACACAATAGCACACACGTCCCTGAAACAGGACATAAATGTACGTAAAAAGCAGGATAATTGAAAGTCCGAGTCTACAACTCCATGTCCATCCCCGACAGCAGTAATCCGATTGATGCAGTTAAGTTGCACGTGTTCCCAAAGAGGGCGAGCTATTAAATGTTACATCGAGACAATTTTTTTTAAATTAGTATATACCTGCCAATTAAGCAAAGGAGAACCCCTTATAGGAATTCCATGACCAACATTAAGTCGTATATCTGCACTATAAAGATTCAACACTTACAGCACAAATCATTTTATCTGTCAATCATATAACCTTAAAACTATAAGGCATGTCTTAGCTTTTATTTACAGAAAAAGAACTTTTTATCCCCCATTTGTATTGAAGTATAGCAGATTATTAATTTATGCAAATGTTTTAAGGTAGATTTTGAACAGTTCATTTATTGAGATCATTGAAACGTAATTTACATAACTATTGCCTCTTACAGTGAAAAGCATTACATTTACTTTCGTTTGAATATGCTCAATTAGTGACAATGTTTTGTAGATATACTGTTAAAGGCATAGTCTTGTTTCCATAGTAACCCTTGTGGAAGTATGTAAAATATTTTAAATCTATCAACGTCCTTTTAGCCATGATTTCCATATGCTATGATTCAATTTCACACAGCCAATCAGATTGTTAAGTTTGTTCGTAATTGTTCGAGTGAACTTGTAATCTAGAATTTGTTCTCGACCGAGGAGAGATGTACATAGCTTTCTTCTTTCAGCCAAGGAAAAAAGAGTGACCCATGGAACCTTGTCAATACGAGTTGGTAGACGACTATTTTCCCACTGAATGAAGAAATGTACTGGTGAATAAATTATACCTCCTCAAATATAATGTATGAAAAATGACAAACAAAAAATAATTGTAATTTAGAACATTTTGCCATGTCGAGCACCACAAAACAATTGACGTAGAAAGGGATTGTTATGACGCTGAACGACCAGAGTATATATAATCCATATTTTCTGTTCAAAGCCAATAACTAGGTTTGTGCGTGGTATAATAATAGACGTCAGAGTAAATGTTTTCTGTGTATGCAAGAATATTGTTACTTGTTTAAAGTTTACTTTTAATCAGCTATGTATGTAGAGATGAAGTGAAATTTGTTGTGATTATTTAAGGCAAGTTTAAGTTTGTTCTGAAGTTGCTTTTCATAATAAAATAAAATAAAAAATAAAGATTTGTCAAGCGTTTTTCTATGTACATCGTTTTAAGTTGTTCATTTGACATATTTGGAAGGAGATTCAATGGCTATATCTTTAACAGTGCCAATAAAACATATAAGGAAACAAACCTATACGAACATGGCCACATATATATGGATGACAAATGATTTTTAGCACAACTGAACTGAGGTGTAATGTCTGTGTGTGCGTCAATCTGAATTTTGCACGTACTTCCATCAATGTGGTTATCCAGTGTCGGTTACTAATGCGGCTTTACAAAAGGTGTCATCTTTGTCGACGAAGCTTGTATCAAATCACATGATCAAAAGAGTAATAACAATCGTCCCATATTAGCTCTAACATACCATCCACTTTCCATCAGAGTTGAGAACATAATATACAAGCATTTTTGATATCTTACGTTCTAATAGGTTAACCAATTCATTATTTCCTGAAGCACCTTTAACAGCTTGGCATCTTGATACCAATCTTAGAGATATGGTGGTCCATATGGAAGTTAAAGCTGGTTCATTTAAATTTCCATGCGATCGTACTTAATGTGGTGCATGTCGTTTCATTATTAATACTAATCATGTTTTTGGCCCTAAGAACAGTGTGGCTGTTTCGAGTAGGTTTACTTGTACAAATGTATCAGTACTAACGCAGTGTATTGCATTACATGCCAGAAATCTCGGTGTGTGTGTGTGGGGGGGGGGGGGCTATGGTTCTGTTTAGGTATTATTAAATTGTCGGTTTGCGCCGGGTATCCCAAATGTGACAATTGTGATATTTCTTGTGTAAATAATTAGATTATTTGACACTACTTCCAAATCACAAAAATCCCAACACCAGCTGGCACTGTTGATCTGTGCATGCATCGTTATTAGTTCGTTTGTAACCGGAAAGCAGAGATCACTAGATCCTCATCCTGATCCAAATATTGTAATAAGGATAAAACATTTTAACACATATGTTCTAGTAATCCCACTGTCGGCATTTTCATTTGCACTGTTTGGTGTAGCCACGTCTACTTACATGTATATAGTCTGTCTCTTGCTGTTTTCATTTCCTCAAAAATAAATTGCATAATACCTTCTGTGGGGCGTTTTCCTATCAATGTTACTTTTTTAATTTAATGATTCACTTGCATAATTTATCATTTTTGGGAATGAGGCATCATCTTACGAACATAAGCTTCAATTTTCATATAATTTGGTAGTTACATACACAAATGATACCACAGTACACGTCTCTTCTAAAACCGGTCGATGTTTTTATTTTAATGAGTCGCCTGCAAAAGTAGTGAATTTACAAATTAAGTGATATACCATGATGTATGTTTCACAATCTGAATATAATCTAATCGAAATGCCTTATTTAAAGCATTCAGTTTATATCCTTGGTTATCAAAATCTATTAAAGTAGGTGACAGCTGAGAATATCATTAAGCAAGACTTTTATACAGAATCACGGATGAAATATTACATTGTAGTAGTATACTGCACATATTACGATGGCTTCCTGTTCAGCAATACGACATTTCAAATTCTTGTTTTTGTTACTGATAATTCTGGCGTTCACATGTCTTACGATGCTGAAAGACAAGGTGAGTCTAATACACACGGTCACCTTCTTGACTAAATAACATGATTTAGTTGTATTCTTACAGTATATTTACTTTCCGTGTCATACATGTACTTCACATTTAAAGACATTTGGTTGAATCTGTTAGCTAAGGGACAAGATCAATAGTTCAATGTGGGATGAACAACTGAATTCTTACACTTAGGCCTCAGAAACCCACTCCCCCTTCTTACTAAATTGGCCAAAATTGATATTTGTTTCAGACAACACAATCGATTTCAAATCAGCATGTCGTGCTATGAATACAAAGCCAGTATGCAGTGAGGAAAAATAGTTCTTTTGTCGGCACCTTTATTTTATCTTTCACTGAACTGCTGATCTCGCCCCATAAGGACATCAATACATCAAGTGTCCTTGATAACAAATACATATATAATAATTAGTAATTGGTAAACTACGGACCTTTTCAGAAGTAGATATCTTAATTAGCCAAAATGTTTGCAACAAACTGCACCTCTAATTTCTAATAATTTGTGTGGATGCATACAGCCGGACTAATACGAATGTTGGCTTAAATACACAATAGCGAATTCCATTCGTCCAGTAAACACAACTCAGATATCATGGTAGAAATACTACGATATAAGTTAATGTTACACACCAGTTTGTCAGTGTGTGATTTCGAAATTTGAATTCTCATTTTTGCATGATGTAGAACAACATTTTACAGTGGAAAGTTTAGCTCTATTTCTGTAACATCGCAATAAAGGAACATTTTATTTTCACTTGTTGATATGTCCAATGATGTAGCAACTGTCATATTTTACATGTAGTATATCACTTCAGATCACGAATTCCAATGTGGTACGCATTCAGGCATGATTTGTGGATCAACGTTCGGCATACCTAACATTTTAAAATCACTACTGTTCGCCGAAATGCTGATGTATGCGGACAAGAATCACAACTGTAAAAGATTGTACTTTTTAAGAGAACTAAACAACAAATTTTTCCTTAATTAATCATTCGAGTATAACCACAAAGAAAGTGACATGGTCCCAAGAGATCTGTATGTCTGCCTACTTCCGCAGTGCACGGCATGTATGGTACATGGTATTTCATATCAAATATAATTTCCGGTAGACAGATGTTGCCTGTCCATCGTACTCAAGAATAATGTAATATACCATATAAAACTATAGTTGGTAGAATGCTATGTTGGTTCAACCTTGTAGTGCAGTGTATGGAGCAGTTGCTATTCAATGTTCATTTATTTCAGACTGTGTACCAAAGGGTATTCCATGCTATGGATACCGGGTGTCGTTGTCCTGGTCGTCCAAATACTCGAGATCCATCACTAATGACGGGAGAACGTAATGTTGACACTGGCATTAATAGACAACGAAATATTTCCAGTGAAAACATCAAAGATGATATGTCATTCTATAGCGACTACTCCGGATTTTCTCTCGGATGGCTTGGAATAGTTCACGAATTGGAGTGGGCTTATGAACATAGTACGAAGCCTGCATTAATAAATGAATCACATCGTCCACTTAACATTGATACAGGAGTAACAGAACAAGAACATCAGAATATGACTACTATATTAAACACTAACCCATATCATCCTTTAGCTATTAGTAATGGTAAAAGGGGAATGACTTCTATTCAGACAACAAGGTACGTACAAGCTTAAGTGGAGAAGTTTTAGATATTAAGCAATTTTCATGAATAAATATGATCAACACCCCCCCCCCCCCCACACACACACACACACGCACGCCCGCAGACATATTATGGATAGTGGGTTACAGTTAGTGACAATATGTATGTAAATGGGCGAACCCTAATCGAGTATAGTTCACGCTGTGGTAGAAGTTATTACAATTACAGCCTATGTATGTTAAAATCTCAAAATAGAAATATAATGAAAAGTCGTCTCTAATATCTTGTAAAAAATTGGCTTGGGAATGAACACTGCACATTGACTCATGCGCATACGACCAGTCACAGTCGTTATGTTATCAACAAATAAAAACCTTTCATCCGCAAATATGAACTATACTTTAAATACAAATTTGAAATGTCAATTAAATAACCAGATAGACATGTCTAGTCTATGATCTATACGGTGGAGGAGTGATCTAACAAACATTTAACACTTTCCAACTTTGTGTTCAAAGTGCGTTACAATTATTACCCCTGGTACGGATCTATATTGGTACAACGGCCCTTTTTACTTTCTGAACTCCCTGGGGAGCATACTATCCATTACAGCCTTAATGAGCGCATATAATTAAAGCATTCACATTGCAACCTCTGTCTTACCAGGTCATCAATTATACAGCTGGGTTGACTGAGGCACAGTTGTGGTTCGATCTTGTCAAGGATCTGCAACCTGCATAATTCCAAGTTTGCCACTCTGTCCATTCGCCCTTCATAACTCCACAAAGAGTAAATATATTATTAGATACACATGTTTGAAGTATGAATATCATTAAGTTCATTGGTGACCATCAGACTGCAATCACTATAGATATAAAAAAAGAATTAAAATTTGATGTTGTTGATAACATATACCAGCCCTATTGATTAGATGCAAAATATGTAGTAATTTAAAAAATTGACATTGTCAGGTTCCAAATTGGAAATAACGTTGATCTATAACGTGTTTGTAATTCAATAATTGCAACAGCAACAAATTTCAGTGTTTACAATGATGCTATTATACGTACATAAGGAAAGAATTGGAAACTGTATAAACACAAATACTCCATTATGTACAACATGTATATACCTCTACTGCTATTCTGTATTGAAACATCACCATGGATACAGAGTTTCATTACTTGTCTTTTCGTGGAATTAAACTGATAATATGTGTTTTACTGACTTTGTTTACAAATCGTTTCCTGTACGTAAGATAATAATTTTTGATATAGGTGATTTCAGTTTTGAGCATTAATGGGTTAAAAATTCTGACTTGGTCAGTGTTAATACATCTTTTTGGGAAATATAAATATAAATATATATAGTAAAGATGTTTTATTATTTAAAACCAAAATAAAAAGGTAATTTTTCATTTTAACTGTGGGCATATTTTAAATGCAAATAATCATCATTTAAGATAGCACCTTAACGTTGGTGAGTGTTTTGTTAATAATATTACCAACGGAAAGGACAAATCCCTGATAACTACATGTTTAACCCTTTTCTTTCAGGGCATATTTCTTTGAAGGGAAGTCTAAATTCAAAGCAGGAGACTATATACACATAGTCATCGAAGCTTATGATAACAATGGCCGCAAACGACAACGAGGAGGGGACTTTTTTGAGCCTGTCATGTATAATACAAAACTGGCAAAGAGTACTGCTGGACGAGTTGTTGATTATGGTAATGGTACATACAGTGTGTACTTCTACGCTGCCTGGCAAGGCACTGCAGACTTTAATATCAGCTTGGCCTTTACACGAGAGGCCATCTTGTTCCTGAACCATGATATTTTATACGCTGAACCACAAGGTGTTTGGCAGGCAACATTCGGCAATGGTAACGTCTCTGAAATAACGAACTGTTCATTATTAAGTGAAGGAACCTGGCAAGATGTATGTGAATATACCAATCCGACAGCATTGCCATTAGGAAAAACAGTGTTTATTTGTAAACGACCTGAAAACTTAACCTGTGAAAACTTTGTCAATCATTTGCATTCAATCAAAGACGTACAAAAGATGACCACATCAAGGATCCACGGATCGACATCGCTCTTTGAAAGGTAATAGTGATCCTGAATTCTGGAGATCGATGTAAGGTGAAAATCCACGATTGAAAGGCCTATTAACAATTCTTTTTCTTCAACTTACCAGTTATATGTATCCCTAACCATACACATGCCAGATGGTTGAATGCGTTAGAAAAAATATGAATTGTGTATCGTGTCCTTTCTACGTTATAACTTGCATCTACATCACTTTTTTCCCTTGAATATGCATAAAGAGTCAAAACAGTCTATATCACCATTACCTTTTCCTGATTTTTCATAAGTTATACCCGAGGAGCTAATAATTATACTACTATCCAATATTTCCTTCATTCTAATAGAAAATTCTTGTGTGACGTAATGTTTACATTATAAGACATTAGACTGCGATTCATCAGAGTAAAATCCTATCAAATCCTATGCAAAACAGATATTTTAAGCTAAATGTTAATCTTGGTTTTTTCATATTCGTAAAATGAAGTAATGAACTCATAATACATTTCAGTAAGTTTAATTACCGTGAAATATTTTGAGAACTACATACATACATTAAGTACATTAAGTACATATAGGTTTATACATACAATAATCACATTGGTTTTCTTGACAGCGATTCATCATGCTTGTTGGCCACAAAGCACACCCTTCTTGAGTTAAAAATACACAATACCCATATACCAAATTTCACTTGATTCCAGCAAGCATTTTTGTGAGGTATGGGTACACCGATAGGTAGACAGACAGACAGACAGACAGACAGACAGACAGACAGACAGACAGACAGAGACAGACAGACAGACAGACAGACAGACAGACAGACAGACAGACAGATAGATAGATAGATAGGCAGGCAGAAACACACAGACAGAGCATGTAATCGACACACATGAAACATGGTAATGGTATAATATTAGGTGTGGTTATTAACAGTAAAATTGTAATATTATATATTATTATTGCAAAATACGATAGAAATTATCCCTGTTTTCAAAGCTCATCACGTCCAACAGATTGTATCGCATTGTTAGCGACTGTACTGTCATCTGTACGAATGTTTGTCTGTATGAATGTATTATACGAATTTGACATTTTTTTGTAAATATCTTTAGGGGGAAATACAACGGCAGATTACAACACTTTAATTTGAAAGCAGAAATTACTGGTAAGGATATATTTGTAATCAACTTAATTGGTGTTTGAACAAACTGGATAAGATGTTCAAAGGCAATTATATAAAGAATATTTCTTCAAGTCGAAAAACCAAAGGAAATAATTAATTCATTACACCCCACTCCCGCTTAATGTTACTTCTTCCAGTACTTGAATATGGCCAGGGAATAAACTTTTTCTACATATTCCAATTATTTTCTCAGCCATTTAAGACATTTGACCCGTTCCCTTGTGTATAGATTATTGTGGATTAACTGAACTGACATGTCAAAGTTCTTCTCAATGTCAAAACAGTTCATAAATTATCAAGTAAATACTACATTTCTACAGTTGCTGAACACGACTAAGCATGATTTAGTAGTTGGATATATAATTACGTTTCTACCGTTATTTTATATGATTCACTCGTCTACCAATCAATGTTGTTATATTTATCTTATTTGCCTATTGCTGTCTATACCGGAAGGCATGATCCTGATTGTTGTGCACAATTAAGGTTTATTCCAACAATGCCACCAGAATGTTACCATAGAAACACATCGCTACCAAATTTCGGTCCCATCTGCCAAGCATGATTTGAGTTTTAATGTTTGACCCAATTTGTACGTCCAGGGAAAGATTGCCTTACGCGCGCGTTGAACAGTTCTCGAGTTAGACACCCCAAGAGGCATCTGAAAATAACCTGACACTGATCTGCCCAGAAGTTTATAGTTTAAGTTGACGCCATAAAATTTAATGTTAAATTCGTCATTTCTTGAACAATTCTACACCTGAACTTCGGTCGCCTTGACAACTTCTCAATCAAGTTTCAGAACAAATAAAATTTACCCAGTTTAAAAGGTAAGATTGTTTAGACTTCATTTGCATATAACCAATATGATCAGATTATCCTCATCTAGCCACTCGTAGAAAAATCCTAATCGAATGTGAATGTTAGTCCAATTTGCATAGTAGTTTTTGATTTAATGTTTTTTGTTACCAAATTGGTCTGATATGCATAATGATGGTGTGGGCACAGCTCACTGAATAATCTTCCAACAAGACAATACAGTAGCATTCCTAATGTTATGTGCGTAACAATGAGATAATACCACGTGACTTTAACACATAAAAGTGATGTGATTTGCATTCACATATTTTGATTATTACAGGTCCAATCGTTCAACTAAAACTACCACCGTGTGGACCTGATATACCTGTGCCACTTTCAGATGGATACTGGGCTGATAACAAGACCTTTGTTCCATTGATGTGTAGAAGTCAACAATGGAGTGATGAAGAAGTCAAAACTTGTCTTTCAAGTAAAATTTTATACATATCTGGGGGTTCAACAATGTGGCAAATCCGCAAAAGTTTTAAATATGACTTTCCGGTCTCTGATCACTCTTTCAAGAGATTCTCATTCGTTGCTTTAAGACTGGGTCCCTTTGTTCAGACAGTGACCAGCCTAAACTTTGAAAGCGATGTGATCGACACAATACCCCATGAAGTATGCAATAATAGCACAGCTGTATTCATCGTCAACTTCAGTTTTCATTTCGTAACCTGGACGACAAGTGCATACATAGAGAGACTCTTCCATGCGAAATTGGCCATTGTTAGATTTCTTAATCGCTGTCCGGGTTCAATGGTACTGATTCGGTTATCCAACCCACGAGAGAACGATCAGATCAATCAACGGGTTCACAGTAGTGACTGGATCCTGTATGATCAAAACAGAATGATACGACGAGTCTTTGCTGGTATTGGAGTTAGGTTTATTGATGTATGGGATATGGTATTGTCTCATCATGAACCTAATGTAGTTCACATGCCAATGTATATTATCAAGCAACAAGTAGAAATAATGTTATCATACATATGTCCAGAGATGGTCAGAGATAAGTAACTATTAGATATTCTGCCACGAAATGTGCAATATGAGTAACAGGCTGTGTTAACTTTACCATGTGCCGCCCGTCCATCGCAAACCAATGGGCAGAGTGAACATCTACATTACGTGGCCTCAAAACTTTACCAGCGATCCAAACCTAAGCGAGTGCAATTGAAGTATGGACAATTCTCTTATCACTTAGTAGTTTACGAACTAGATGTTGTTTCCAGCACGTTACTACAATTAAAAATATAAGTCTGTTAGGTTTAGATTACGCCACTTGCAAGATATTATCAATGATGTTCAGTTGTATCCTTGGGAAACGAACTCGCGTTTTAGTACTCTTAACCCACTTTTAGCAGGGGCATTGCTGACTTGATTACAGTCACTCTACCCTAGACTAGTTGGATTCAACTGTTTGATAGATTTTAGTCGTGTAACTTTTAACAGTATGAGTATGGTGATTTTTGTTTTTGTGTTAAATGTTTACCTTTTCATAGTCCACCTTCGCTGGCTGTTCAGTTTAAATGTTAATTTTTAGATAGGTTTGATAGTTTGACCTGTTAATTAGATATCTTTTCACTTTCAATCTTTACCTTTAAAATTATCTACGATTTGCTTCTAAAGCACTTGCCACTTACTTCCGATTTGTTTGAATTTAACTTCAATTTTTTTATATTGTGCAAAAATGCTTAAGTACAGCTCATTACCTTGGTGTACTCTGGGCATCAATGTAAAATAGTGGGTTTCTATAAGGTAGCATGCTCACCAGTACGTTCTTAAATGTAAGTTAAGGACATATGTTGCAGTAGTTGGATATTTTTTCTGCCATACCTTTCAACTGTATAGTCTTCACTTGGTAGACCTAGCGATTTTTGTCTCTCTTCCTCCCTCCCTCCTTCAGTTGACTTTTGTTTGATTTTCTTTGTATTCCAAAGAAGTTCTTTGAAATTTAACTTCAAGTCACAGTCAGTTGATGTGGTCACAACATTTGATGTGTTTTCACGTCAGGTTACATTTTCAGTAGCATTTTTTGCATCCTTTTTCCACTGAGTCTCTTATTCCTTGTGAACGATTTGATTTTATGTTGCCTTTTCCTGTATGTTTACCACTGTTATACCTTGATTGATTAGTTTGAGTTCAATAAAGAACGTCCAGTATTTTGCCTCCAAACTTGTATCATGTTTATGGCAGTATTCAGTGATGTTTACACATGTTGACATCCACAGTATTCATGTATCGGCGTTGGTGGCAGTATAAATGTACCGAAGTTAGTGCAATATTTGTAATTCAGATTAACCTGTTTGATTTATATTTTTCACAGATTCGTACAGAGAGTACTGATCGGAGTTTATTCGTGGGTTTCTATGTACTAAAACATATAATCTTCAGTTTCTTTTACAGCTATGCACTCTCTTGATGCTCAGGATGGCTGTCATTGCTTCTCAAAGCTGTTAATGGCAGATATAATGAGTTCTGTTTATAGTAGGAATTGTGTTACTGGCAAAGAATAATATTTCAGACTCACTCCCACGGTTGCAAGGTCAATATATTTTTACTACAAAGGGACCATGGTAATGACAAAACAGTCAAGTGGTCATTTTCGACTCAAATCTCTCTCTCTCTCTCTCTCTCTCTCTCTCTCTCTCTCTCTCTCTCTCTCTCTCTCTCTCTCTCTCTCTCTCTCTCTCTCTCTCTCTCTCTCTCTTCTCTCTCTCTCTCTCTCTGCCCATCTCTCTCTCTCTCTGTCTCCTTCTCTCTCTCTCTCTATCTCTCTCTGTCTCTCTATGCCCCTTTCTGTCTGTCTGTCTGTCTGTCTGTCTGTCTCTCTGTCTGTCTGTCTCTCTGTCTCTGTGTGTGTGTGTCTCTCTCTCTCTGCCCATCTCTCTCTGTCTCTCTGTCTCTGTCTCCTTCTCTCTCTCTATCTCTCTGTCTCTCTATGCCCCTGTCTGTCTGTCTGTCTGTCTGTCTGTCTGTCTGTCTGTCTGTCTGTCTGTCTCTCTCTCTCTCTCTCTCTCTCTCTCTCTCTCTCTCTCTCTCTCTCTCTCTCTCTCTCTATCTCTCTCTCTCTCTCTCGTATCTCCGCCCATGGCTAAGGACTGTAACTGTAGACGTCATATGTATCAGATTTAGGGGGAATTCCCAATGAATGATGCCAATCTTACTACGACAACTAACTTTATGCATAGGGAATTTAATGTCGCCTACACACATTCAACCAACATTGTATTGTTGAAAACCACTTGTATTGCTTTTATTTTTGTTTTACCTGCAAGAACTATCGTTCTAATTTCCCCTGGTGGGATGAATAAACTAATTCTGATTCTGATTCTGATTCTGATGACTTAGTAATCGGACGACAGTATTAGTAATTGAACACGGACTTTCGCTCCGATTTACGAATTTGTAACATTCACCGATTTCTGTATGTATTTGTTGACATCGTTTTACATGTAAGAAAAGCAATTACTTTAACCGTAAATCATGTATATTGGATTGTCATGGCTGCCGGGGCTCTTGTCTGACCTTATTTTTTTTTACCGTGAATTTACGTGGGGTAGGAAGCCATTGAGGCTTTTAAAGACCCCTTACTGTTCTGAGGTGGTTATCAAAACACGCTTTAAAATGATTAACTGATGAATTAGCAATAAGCCTTTCTGGTAAACTGTTCCAAATGTCTACGACACGTTGACTGAAAAAATCTGGATCTGTCCTTAAATAATTTCAAACTGTGTCCTCTTGTTGTCGAAATAGATACGTTGAAAAACACAACTGGATCAACGAGAGTATGCCCATGGAAAAGTTTATACACTTCCAGCAAATCTGCTCTGATCCGTCTGGTTTCTAAAGTTGTCAGTTTCAATACGCGTAACCTGTCCTCGTAATTCAAGCCACCAAGCTGCGGAATCATCCTGGTGAACCGACGCTGCACTTTTTCCAATAACACAATATCCTTATTCGCATGTGGGGACCACACTGGGGAAGCATAGTCAAGGTGCGGGCGAACTAGCGATTTATAGAGTGGCAATAGAATATCCTTCGATTTACAGGTGAATGTTCTTTTTACCAAACCAAGTACTCGATTTGCTTTATTTACCTTCCCTGCGATATGCAGTTTCGGTTTCAGTGAATTGTGAATCAAAACCCCTAGATATGTTTCAGACTCTACAGATGACAATCTACTACCATTCATGGTGTATTTCAATGATATAATTGTCATACTCATGAGGTGCTGAATTATTACGTGGATTTACCCAGTGTTTGGGTACGCAGTTCAGCGAATCAACATCGTAGCTATGCAATGGCCGAGGACTACCATGATGTGGCTTAAAATCCCACTATCTTTCTCAGCTGAGCTTTCCGCGTTGTGGTCAAACCCTCACCGATGTGAACATATACATACGTTAATATCTATAATTTATGAACAATAGCTACTCTTGTAATATTGTAACAATTAGTGGGGGGGGGGGTGACTTCTAATGTTAAACGTAGCTTCTCAGCTGATATAAGATCTCTAGTTGGACCGTACTATCGAACTATGTCATCGAACTTTACCGTAGTCCATGCACAATGTAGTAGCCATGGTACGAATGAACTTATGTGTTTATCAACTCAAAGAACTTTAGTGTTCTGAGGTCAAACTTGACACCTCCATCCCATTACTATAGTAATCTAGTCTGTCAAGGTTCTTATGCTATACAAATAACTTTACAAATTGAATATGTGTTCCTCTCTTATGAGTTATCATATCATATCATCATGGTGTTTTAATTAATTACACATTCGCGAATTATGGAAACTTGATCTGAGAAAGGTAAATCCGTTTAACAGCAATTTGAAACCATAGAGACAAGAAAGTTAATATATGTGACATTATAATAGAATGACACTTTGAATTTGAACGGTTACTTAGAACAGACAGTTGAACTTAGTAAATAATGAGTGGGGTATCGGTCTGTCCTGGATGACGTGCCTAATTTAATATATAGTCATAGTTACCTATAATCACCTTTGATGGCGCACTTCCTTGAGAATTGTAATTTTTGACGTCAAGATATCAATTGGTTTCGGACAATTAATCATCCATATTAAATTATTCCCGATTTTCATTCCAACTCTATAGACATTTCATAGAAATCATGCCATTGGGAAATAAGGTTTCCACTAAAGTATTCCCAGTCGAAATCGCATTCCTGTTATTTCACTTAGGGTCAGCTTATTCTACATACTTATATAGCGGAGTGGGTTGAAGACATGTCGGAAACCTCAAAGCATATATTTCCAGAGTTAGATGTTTACCAATTCATCCGTCTATAACTGGTCAAGTATTTACTTGGAGTGATTGCCTTTGAATTTTACCAACTAGATTCTGAATACAAAAGCTTACATTGATTACATTCAATGCATTTACAACTGTACCATAACTGTCAAATACTTGAAAATTAATTATATTTAACACTTGTATTCAAGGCCATGCAGTTGTATATATTAGGGTTGTTGATGCAAATTGACGTATCAATCGATGAAATCTGTAAATTGCAATAAGTATTTGCATCAAACCAAACCAAACCACGTGGTAATACCAATCCTTAAGTTATAGAGATGGTGGTCCATACAGAACAACGTGGATTGGACGTTAATGCTGGTTCATTTCCATGCGACCGTACTCGATGTGGTACATGTCGTTTTATTATTAATACTAATCATGTTTTTTTGGCCCTAATAACAGTGTGACTGTTACGAGCAGATTTACTTGTATTATAGTACTAACGTAGAGTATTGCATAACATGCCAGACATGTGGTTTTCTATGTATAGGTTCGACCACGTACGTCGTCTTGGTGATAGATTTGTGGTATATTTCCCTTTTACCAGAGAAAAGAATCGTAACTATCCTGTATCTGTGTATTTTATTACTAACAGTGTATCAGATTATCTATTCCACGTATTTGTAAGGATGTCTGGTGATGAAGATCGGTTGAAGCTGAAGGTGAGAGAAACTCAATATCCACCTCGGACCCCCATGGGATAAATAGATTAAATTTATATCATTCCCTACTATCTAACTACGCTTATGCTATCTTTCAGGACGTTTGGGGGTTCTTTTTGGTGCGTGTTTTTTCGATCTTTCTTTGCGTACGTGTTGTTTACTATAACTTGCGGTGTTTTATAACGCAGAGATGTGTGTCAGGTGATAAACTACTTATATCTTGCCTCGGTATCCTTTAAAAGAATATTCATTCTAAACTTCACGTCACGATTGAATTTATTTATCAGGACGGTTTTACTCACTACTTGTGCACTCCTATGTATGTATGTATGTATGTATGTATGTATGTATGTATGTATGTATGTATGCATGTATGTATGTATGTATGTATGTATGTATGTATGTATGTATGTATGTATACATGTATGTATGTTCGTACGTACGTACGTACGTACGTACGTACGTGTGTGTGTGTGTGTGTGTGTGTGTGTGTGTGTGTGTGTGTGTGTGTGTGTGTGTGTGTACCAGTTCGCTTTCCGCAGGTGACTCCGTTATAGTTCTAACGAAGCGAATTGTCAATAGTTCTTTGAAAACCCTGTGTTCGATCACTCTCCCACTCGTTGGACATTCAAGTTCACTCACACAAATCAAACAGCAGGACCAAACCCGTCATAATAGCTATTATAATCTGAAAAGGTAGCGTTTCAATCTAGAGTGTTAAAGTCCGTGTCACGATCACACACATTCGAATATATGCAAATACAAAGAAATGAAATATACTGACTTTACTACAGCATGCCTAGCAACAGGTACGGCTTGCTCCGTACGTTGGCCAGTGTACAGTCTCGGCTAAGAGTCGTCGATGTACACGGACGTCGGTACTGGTTGCAGAAGAGAGAGGATGCGTTGCAGAGTAGTAGAGTATCGTAGTATAGATCTAGATGTCCCGTTGTGTAACAAGGTATTCCGAAGTGTGAGCCAACGAAACAATGGACTAGCCCCTCTCAATATACTATATCCCCAATGAATATATAATTTCATATCCACAGACATGTAGATATTATTGGCCAGTCCCAGGACGCACAATTTATGCATAACCATTAACAATTACGTCTTTAATTTCGACAACTAACAGTGTAAAATTGCCGACCCTTATCACTGAACGCAGACCGTTTATTTACCTAGACTTAGAATTACACTTTATCCAACCGACATTATTCATCGTCGCAAACCACGGCCTCTTTTACGGCACCGTCCTGTACGTGCCCTAAAGGCGGAAGAAATAGAAGCTCTGGTTTGCGAGAATAACGTTATTTGTCAAATTCCGACATAACAATGGACTTTCGCAAATCTAAATACACTTAATCTAATATTGGCTCAATAATTAAAAAACACATTCTAAATGAGTAGCGATGTTGTGTAGTTTTATATCAGTAATGCATGTTTATTTTCTTATTTCATATACCAAGTTCATAATTTTATTTGCCTGGAAATCTCTCTAAAGTGTTCGAAGACTTTATTGATTTACCACTTCATGGAGTTGTTAGGCTACAATTCTATTAGATGTAATGAATTAACATCAGATCTCTTACAAAAGTTATTGTGTATTTTATAATGTATTACATATATAATCTCCATTATCACTGTTGACCTTTGAGGAGTATTTAGTAAATACTGGTTACACAGTCTTTTGTACTTGTTAATATCAGTAATATATAATGGATTGGCTGATTTCATTATCTTGGTCTATGTACAACTATGTCACATGATATTGTTAATCCATATCAATCAAAGATTTGTCAAAGTGAATGAATGAATGTCCAATCTATCTTTTCAATTATATAGGCCTATGCCTCAATTTAGAGTAGAAAATGACCACGTGACTTTTGTCATTACCATTGTCCATTTTTATTTAGAGAAAATTTTCTTTGCAACCGAAAATATCTGTAATATTTGCTCTTTGCCAATAACACAATTTCTACTATAAACAGAACTCATCTGTCGAAAACAGCTTTGAGAGTCAATTAAATGGAAGACATAGTGTGATGCACAAATTTGTGAACAATTCAAAGCAAACAGGTTAATATGAATTACAAATATTGCACCACCATCGCTACATGTATACGTTCACCAACGCCGGTACATGAATACTGTAGATGTCAGCAACATCGCTGAATACTCCAATAAACATGATAAACATCGCTACAAGTTTGAAGACAGATACTGGAAGTTCTTTATTGGATTCAAACCAGTTCATCAATTTATAACAGTGGAAAAAATACTGGGGAAAGGGCTACAGGAAATCAAATCATTCACAAGGAATAAAAGACTCAGTGGGAAAAGGGTGCAACAAATGCTATAGCAAATATAACCTGACGTGACAACAAATGACATGATGTGACCAGATAAAGGGATTGCGACTTCGTATTAAATTATCGCTATGTAAGTGAAAGTGAAATGCGAAGAACAAAGAAAATCAAATAAAGTCAACTAAAAGAGGGATGAAGGGAGAGAGAAAAAACTCTATTTCAACCAAGTGAAGACTCTAAACTTAAAACATTATGGCACCAAAACACCGAAATTATCCAACTACTACAACGTGTGAACTTAACTTACACTTGGAAAGTACGAGTGAGCAAACGTACGTAGTAGCCCTTACCACAAATTTACACTGATACCAAGAGCACACCCAGGTCTTAGCTGTAATTAGCTGTACTTAAGCATTTTTACACTATATATATATATATATATATATATATATATATATATATATATATATATATATATATATATATATATATATATATATATATATATATATATATATATATATATATATATATATTAAGGTAAAGAGTACCAACATGCAAAGTTTGAAGGTGAAAGAAACTATTATCCACCTCGGACCCCCATGGATTAAATAGATTTCCCATGGATACAACTGAACATCATTGATAATATCTTGCAAGTGGCGAAATCTAAACCTAACAGACTTGTATTTTTGTTTGCAAACTAGATTGGGATTGGATCGCTGATAAATTTATGAGGCCACGAAAGTAGTTGTGCACTCTACCCATTGGTTTGCGCTTGACGAGCGGCACATGATAAATTTTCGCTGGTTGGTCAGATCAAAGAGTGGGAGGGGCTGTACCCCTATGGTCTCAGATCCATGGCTGGGGTACTATTTGGAATCCATATTTTCACAGTCTATTACACCTGTTGCATATTTGGCAGAACATCTACTAGTTATCTATCTCTGACCATCTCTGGACATATATATGATAACATCATTTCTACTTGTTGCTTGATAATATACATTGGCATATGAACTACATTAGGTTCATGATGAGACAATACCATATCCCATACATCAATAAATTTAACTTCAATACCACCAAAGACTCGTCGTATCATTCTGTTTTGATCATACAGGATCCAGTCACTACTGTGAACCCGTTGATTTATCTGATCGTTCTCTCGTGGGTTGGATAACCGAATCAGTACCATTGACCCTGGACAGCGATTAAGAAATCTAACAATGGCCAATTTCGCATGGAAGAGTCTCTCTAGATATGTACTTGTCGTCCAGGTTACGAAATGAAAACTGAAGTTCACGATGAATACAACTCTGCTATTATTGCATGCTTCCTGGGGTATTGCGTCGATCACATCGCTTTCAAAGTTTAGGCTGGTCACGCTCTGAAAAGAGGGACTTACTCTTAAAGCAACGAATGAGAATCTCTTGAACGAGTGTTTATAGATGGGGTAGTTATATTCAAAACTTTTGTGGACTTGCGACATTGTTGAACCCCCAGATAGGTATAGCCGTTTATTTGAAAGACAAGTTTTGACTTCTTCATCACTCCATTGTTGACTTCTACACATCAATGGAACAAAAGTCGTGTTATCAGCCCAGTATCCATCTGAAAGTGGTACAGGTATATCAGGTCCACACGGTGGTAATTTTAGTTGAACGATTGGACCTGTAATAATCAAAGTTTGCGAATTCAAATATTCAAGTGTTAAAGTCACGTTATATTATTTCCTTGCTACGTACATAACATTAGGAATGTTACTTTTAATGTCTTGTTGGAAGATTATTCAGTGAAATATGGTCACACCATCATTATGCAAATAAGGTCAGTTTGGTTACAACAAATCATTAAATCAAAAACTACTGGACAAATTGGACTCAAAATTGATGACGAGTTTTCTACGAGTGGCTAGAAAATGATTTATTAAAAACAAGCTGACCCCCTTGTTCATATGGAAATGAAATATATTAGTCCAGTTGCCAGAGGTGTTGTTTTTTTTTTTTTTTTTTGGGGGGGGGAGGGGTTAATCTTGCAATGTGAGTTACATGATATTTTTTTGCAGATATGTATAACTGGTGTCATAACCTGATTTGGTAAATAAAATTTATATGATACATGGATGTACCCACACGATACACAGAAAAAAAACATCCACTACCTATAAGTCATAACAACCGAAAATGGTGACATTTTGTTGACCTTTGGCCTAATTAAGATATTTTAATATCCAAAACATTTAACAAAACGTTTGTAATTGACTGATTGTTCATAGTATACAGTGTGTAACATGTAAATATGACTTTTAAGTAACTTTGACATGGTTTTATAGGCAGTAAGTATTAAGCCTACCAAAACATGTGTTTACCCATAGCAATACATGGTATTTCGGTTTTCTCACGATATAACAAAATGCCCAGGGGTGCGCGAGTGGCACCCATCAGATATGCTAAGAGGACACCTTTCTGAGGTGGAATCTGCAAAAAAATATCGTATAACTCACATTGCAAGGTTACCCCCCCCCCCCCCAAACCACCTCTGGCAACTGGACTATAAACAATCTCAACTCTTAAACTGGGTAAGTTTTAATTGTTCTGAAACTTGATTTAGATGTTGTCAACTTGTCAAGGTGACCGAAGTTCAGGTATAGAATTGTTCACAAAATATTAATTTAACATTAGATTTTAGGACGTCAACGTAAACTACAAAAACTCCGGCTTTTTGTGTTTTCTAACTCGAGAACTGTTCGACGCGACGCAATCTTTTCAAGGATGTGCAAATTGGGTCAAAACATTAAAACTTGAACAATACTTGGCAGAGGGGACTGAAAGATGTTTCTATGGTAACAAGCTTATGACATTATTGGAATATACCTTTGCACGGCAATCAGGATCATGCCTACCGGTATAGATAGCAATAGGTAAATAAGACAATGTATTATAAATATAACAACATTGGTTGGTAGACAAATGAATCATAGAAAATAATGGTTGAAACATAATTATATATCTGTGGCAACTATTAAATCATGCTTAACCATATTCAAGTACTGGAAGAAGTAACATTACAGGGGAGGGGGTGCCATGAATTAACTATCTCCTTTGGCTTTTCTACTCAAACATATACTTTTTATATGATAGCTTTTGGGATGGTGAACGTCATATCTAGTTTGTTCAAACACCAATTAACTTGATTAACAATATATTCTTACCAGTAATTTCTGCTTTCAAATCAGCGTATTGTAATTTGCCATTGTATTTCCCCCTAAAGATATTTACACGAATATCAACAAGGCGTCAGATTAATACATAATTCATAGACAATAGATGGCAGAATCACAGTCTCTAAGAATGAGATATAATCTGTCGGACGGAGTAAGCTTTTAACATATGGATAATGCCCAACGTATTCGGCAATAGGTAATATTACTGTTTTACTGTTATCGCCAAAGCTAATATTATATCATTACCAATGTTTATTTTATTATTTTAACATTAAGCTTAAAACATCTTTGTGTGTGTTTTTGCATATGATTTGATAGCATTTTACTCAGATGAAATCGCAGTCTCTTGTCACATTATGACACAAACCTTACGTGACAAGAATTTTTTTCTCTTAGAATGAAGGACATATTGGATAGTAGTATAATTATTAGCTCCACGAAAAATCAGGAAAAGGTAATGGCGATATAGACTTCAGGCATATTCCAGTGGAAAAAGTGATGTAGATACAAGTTATAAGGTAGAAAGGACACGGTACACAATTCATATGTTTTTCGAACGCATTCAACAATTTGGCATATGTATGGTTAGGGATACATATAACTGGTAAGAAAGAAAATTGTCAATAGACCTTCCAATCGTGGATTCTTACCTTACTTCGACCTTATAAATTCAGGGTTCTTACCTTTCAAAGAGCAATGTCGATCCTTGAATCCTTGATGACGTCACCCTGTGTGTGTCTTGGAATGAATGACGATACAAGACAAAGTTTTCACAGGTGAAGTTCTCAGGTCGTGTACAAATAAATACGGTTTTTCCTAATGCTGTCGGATTGGTATATTCACATACATCTCCCCAGGTTCCTTCACTTAATATTGAACAGTTCGTTATTTTAGAGATGTTACCATTGCTGAATGTTGCCTTCCAAACACCTTGTGCTTCAGCGTATAAAATATCATGGTTCAGGAACAAGATGGCTTCTCGAGTAAAAGCCAAGTTAATATTAAAATATGCAGTGCCTTGCCATGCAGCGTAAAAGTATACACTGTATGTACCATTACCATAATCAACAACTCGTCCAGCAGTGCTCTTTTCAAGTTTTGTATTATACATGACAGGCTCAAAAAAGTCCCCTCCTCGTTGTCGTCGGCGGCCATTATTATCAAAAGCTTCGATGACTATGTGTATATAGTCTCCTACTTTGAATTTAGACTTCCCTTCAAAGAAATATGCCCTGAAAGAAAAGTGGTAAAAATGTAGTCATCAGGGATTTGTCCTTTGCGTTGGTAATAATATTAACAAAACACTCACCAACGTTAAGGTGCTATCTTAAATGATGATTATTTGCATTTAAAATATGCCCACAGTTAAAATAATAAATTACTTTTTATTTTGGTTTTTAAATGATAAAACAAATTTACAATATATTTATATTTGCCCAAAAATGTGTAATAACATTGATCAAGTCAGGATTTGTAACTCATTAATGCGCAACAACTGAAAGGAAATGTAAAATGTTTGCTCTATAAGTACAGGAAGCGAGTTGTAAACATCTGGGTAAAACAAATGT
Source organism: Glandiceps talaboti (assembly GCF_964340395.1). NCBI lineage: Eukaryota > Metazoa > Hemichordata > Enteropneusta > Spengelidae > Glandiceps > Glandiceps talaboti. The sequence continues at coordinate 19,094,983 of NC_135557.1, forward strand.
TATCACTTTAATCCCACGAAAAGACAAGTAATGAAACTCTGTATCCATGGTGATACAGCAATATAAAGAGTAGCACTAGTGGTATATACATGTTGTACATAATGGAGTGAGTACTTGTGTTTATACAGTATGTTTTACCAATTCTTTCCTTATGTACGTACAATAGCATCATTGTAAACACTGACATTTGTTGCTGTTACAATTATTGAATTACAAACACGGAATTGATCAACGTTTTTCCAATTTGATATATGACGGTGTTGTCGTCTGTGATATTTCATAGAAAAAATAACGTTTTTTATTTCATCTAAATTTCAATATTACTACATATTTTGCGTCTAATGTATATGGTTAATATATGTTATCAACAACAATTTTTTGTTCTTTAGTTCTCATACTTAAACATGTGCATCTAATAATATATTTACTCTTTGTGGAATCATGAAGGGAGGATGATTACAGTTGCCGGCTTGGAATTATGCAGGTTGCAGAGTCGAGCACCATGAATGTCGTTTGTTTAGTTGCTAAAATCCTTGGGCAAGATTTGAACCACAACTGTGCCTCAGCCAACTCAGTTGTATAATTGGTGACCTGGTAGGACAGACGTTGTGTGAATGCTTTAATCCTATGCACTTATAAAGGCTCTAATGGACATAATACTCCCCATGGCCAGTTGAGGAAGTAAAATGGTATGTTGTGCCGCTCGATCTGTGCCAGGGGTAATAATTGTAAAGAACTTTAAGCACAAAGTGGGAAAGCGCTATATAAAAACCAACATTATCCTCATTGCAACTAGTGTGTTAGATCCCTCCTCCATCGTATTGATCAATTATATCTGGTTTATTTATTTGACATTTCAAATCTGTATTTTAAGTAGAGTTCAATGATCATCAAACACATATTTGCGGATGAAAGTTTTTTGTTGTTGCTAACATAACGACTGTGACTGGTCGTATGCGAATGAGTCAATGTTCAAAGTGTTCGTTCTTAAGCCGGATTTGTTTCATGCTCTTCTAGACAACTATTCACTTCATTTCCATTTTGAGATTGTAACATACAAACGTGGTAAATTCTGGCGGTTGTAATTGCAATAATGTCTACCACAGTCTGAAATACACTCGATTAGGGTACATATTTATTCCTGAAAGTTGCTTAATATGTAAAATATCAAATATCTCCAGGTAAGGTCGTACGTACCTTGTTGTTTGAATAGAAGTCATTCCCATTTTACCATTACTAATAGCTAAAGGATGATGTGGGTTAATGTTTAATACAGTAGTCGTATTCCCATCTTCTAGTTCTGTTACTCCTGTACCAATATTAAGAGGGCGATATGATTCAATCATTGATACATTTGTCACACTATGTTCATAAGCCCATTCCAATTCGTGAACTATTCCAAGCCACCCGAGAGCAAATCCAGAATAGACGCTATAAAATGACATATCATCTTTGATATTTTCACTGGAAATCATTTGTTTCCTGCTAATGCCAGTGTCAGTATTACGTTCTCCCGCCTTTAGTGATGGATCTCGGGTATTTGGACGACCAGGACAACGACACCCGGTATCCATAGCATGGAATACCCTTTTGTACACAGTCTGAAATAAATGAACATTGAATATCAATGACACCTTTAAGTATGTAACTTAGCAACTACTCCACACACTACACTATAAGGTTGAACCATCATAGCATTCCACCAACTAGTTTTGTATCGTATATTACATTATTCTGGAGTACGATGGACAAGCGAGGGCACATCTGTCTACCGGATATTATGTTTTGATATGAAATACCGAATACCATACATGCCATGCACTGCTGAAGGTAGGCAGACAGACAGATCTCTTGGGACCATATCACTTTCTGTGTGGTTATACTCGAATGATTAATTAAGGAAAAATTAGTTGTTTAGTTCTCTTAAAAAGTACAATTTTTAACAGTTGTGATTCTTGTCCGCATACACCAGCATTTCGGCGATAAAGTACTGATTTTGAAATGTTAGGTATGCCGGACGTCGATCCGCAAATCATGCCTGAATGCGTACCCCATTGGAATTCGTGATCTGCAACGATATACTACGATATGACAGATTTTACATCATTGGACATATCGACAAGTGAAAATAAAATGTTCCTTTATTGCGATGTTACAGAAATAGAGCTAAACTTTCATGCAAAAATGGGAATTCAAATTTTGAAATTCACATACTGACAAACTGGTGTGTAACACTAACTTATATCGTAGTATTTCTACCATGATGTCGGAGTTGTGTTTACTGGATGTTCGCTACTATGTATTTAATCAATATTCGTATTAAAAAATGTATGAAAAACTAAAGGATGCAGTTGGTTACACATTTTTAGGGTAATATGTCTACTTCTGAGGAGATTCATAGATTACCTTACTTTATATATCTGTTATCATGGGCAATTGATGTATTGATGTCCTTATGAGGCGAGATCGATAGCTCGAATGTAGGATGAAAACTAAATTCTTTTACTTTTGGGGTGGGCGGGTTTTGGGCCATTTTATTTCTCATCCTACAAAATCGATTTTATGGATGTTTTGTACCCCTTATTAAAAAATCTATCTATAGAAATTTCAAATTGAGAGATGGACAATTTTCACACTACAGATCAACAGATCTACTTTTACTCACTACATACTGGCTATGTTTTCATAGCACTACATACTACTACATACTGATTTCAAATTTATTGTGCTCTCTGAAACAATTTCCAATTTTGCCCAATTTAATTACAAGGGGGAGGAGGGTCTGAGGTCTAAGCGTACGAATTAAGTTTTGATCCAACATTGAACTACTGATCTTGCCCGGCCCCTTAGCTAACCGATTCAATCAATGTCTTTAAATGTGAAGTACATGTATAACACGGGAACTAAATAAGAATACAATTCTGTCCTGTTATTTAGTCAAGAAGGTAACTATGCATATTAGACTTACCTTGTCTTTCATCAACGTAAAACATATGAACGCCAGAATTATCATGAACAAAAACAAGATTTTGAAATGTCGTACGCGTATTGCTGAACAGGAAGCCATAGTAATATCTGCAGTACACTACTACAATGTAATATGTCATCCGCGATTGTGTATAAAAGTCTGGCTTAATGATATTCTCAGCTGTCGCCCACTTTAATAGATTTTGATAACCAGGATTTAAACCGAATGATTTAAATAGGGCATTTCGATTAGATTATATTCAGATTGTGAAACATACATAATAATAAGTAAATAGAATTTGAAAATTTCAGTAAGTGTAAAAGAAATGGAAAACCAATCACCAAAGCTGAAAAACAAAGAAAGGAATCACTAGTTAGAGAGAAATGCTTAAAAGCAGAAAGAATTCCAAGGAAAGTGACAAAAAGTAATCTTATTTATCCCTGAAGGGTGACAATTGACGGAACAGCCAAAACAATACTCCGTTTATAATGACAATACGAGATGGAACAACCAAGCCAATCATCCGGGAGCTTGACATAGCTACAGAAAACTTGTTGCACAGCAGAGTAATGTGATCTTCTAACACAGATTTAAACTGAAATGACTCCCGTAAACAGTCAATCATTCACAAACTAGAGTATATCAATACTGGTTAATGCATAAATGAGTGTAATAATCTCTCAGAAGATAAGAGATATAGCAAATTGTCGCGGTAACTGATCCATGCTAATTATAAGATCAAAGATGTTTTAATTTAGATAAGAGGAAATGAATGGACAAGATGTCTTTATTTAGTCAATAAAGAGAGAATTACACACAGCTGAAAGAGAAAAGTAAGTAGCCAGGGAAAGAAGAAAAAAAGTTTTATATCACCACAAAAACAAATCAGTCAATTGATCAATATCACGCACAAAATAAGTTTTAGTTCACCACTAAAATTAATCACTCAATCTGTATATCAAACAATCAACCAAATAATAAACCAATCAATAAATCGATCGATCAATTGATCGATTAATCTATCACATGCTCGCTGCCCCTTGTGGTCTCGTGGTCAAAGTTCAAACACCAAAAATATCCAACTACCACAACATGTGAACTTAACCTAAAGTACTGGTGAGAATGCGTACGTAACAGCCTGTATAGTAACAACTAATTTAAACTGATAGCAAAGCACCCACGTTTGAGCTATAATTAAGCATATATCAAACAGACACTTATGAAATTACAGTTAAATTCAAACAAATCGGAAATAAGTGGCAAGTGCTTTAGTAGCAAATCTTAGCCAATTTAAAGGTAAAGAAGGAAAGTGAAAAGTTATCAGATAAACAGGCTACTGTTATCAAACCTATCTAAAACAATAAACATTGGAACTGAACAGCCAGCGAATGTGTGCTATGAAAAGCTGAACATTTAACACAACAAAAGTCACCATAATCATACTGTTAAAAGTTATACATTCACTAAAATCTATCAAACAGCAACGCGCCTGCTAAAGGTGGGTTAAGAGCACCAAAACGCGAAGTCGTTTCCCAAGGATACAACTGAACATCATTGATAATATCTTGCAAGTGGCGTAATCTAAACCTAACAGACTATTTTTAAGTGTCGTAACGTGCTGGAAATAGCATCTAGTTCGCAAACTAGATTGGGATTGGATCGCTAGTAAATTTGTGAGGCTACGTAATGTAGATGTGCACTCTGCCCATTGGTTTGCGCTTGATGGGCGCATGGTAAATTTTCGCTTGTTGGTCAGATCATGGCGGGGTGAGGGCCTGTACCCCTATGGTCTCAGATCCATGGCTGGGGTACTACTTCGAATCCATATCTTCACAGTCTATTACTCATATTGCACATTTCGTGGTAGTCTTGCTGCTAGACGTTCGGGCTTTCTTTCGATGCTATAACTATAAGCGAACGAAGTTCGCATGTGAGGGCCTGCCCGAACAGTCTAGCGAATGTCATTTTCAGACCGGACATTCCATTGAGATTACATTGAGTGGTGGGTTGGGCCATCTATGCATATATATACTTTAATATATTCAATAACCTATGACCTCGGGGAATCTCTGCATGCAAGTGTTGACAAACACATTTACGTCATTACTATGGCTTATCGGTTTATGGTAATTGTGAGTTTGATGAGTGTGTAGACGTTGTCATTCACACATTTCAGTTAACGCATTGGTGGTTATTTATACAAGCCCCTCCTTAAGATGAATATGCATGAAAATTTAGCTATTGTCCTCTGTTTGTGCTTGTCGCTAATACGGTTCTCTGATTGGCAGTTATTTATATCCTGATGACATTCGCTAGACCTCGGATGTTCCATCCTCGATAGCGTTGTTTGGCTGTGTGTCGTATTTTATCGGAAGAACATCCGAGGGCTAGCTGATAGACTAATTTCGTGGCAGAATATCTACTAGTTACTTATCTCTGACCATCTCTGGACATATGTAAGATAACATCATTTCTACTTGTTGCTTGATAATATACATTGGCATATGAACTACATTAGGTTCATGATGAGACAATACCATATCCCATACATCAATAAACCTAACTCCAATACCAGCAAAGACTCGGCGTATCATTCTGTTTTGATCATACAGGATCCAGTCACTACTGTGAACCCGTTGATTGATCTGATCGTTCTCTCGTGGGTTGGATAACCGAATCAGTACCATTGACCCTGGACAGCGATTAAGAAATCTAACAATGGCCAATTTCGCGTGGAAGACTCTCTCTAGGTATGTACTTGTCGTCCAGGTTACGAAATGAAAACTGAAGTTCACAATGAATACAGCTGTGCTATTATTGCATACGTCTTGGGGTATTGTGTCGATCTCATCACTTTCAAGATTTAGGCCGGTCACTGGCAGAAAAATGGGAGTCACTCTTAAAGCAACTAATGAGTATCTCTTCAAGGAATGATCAGAGACTGGGAAGTCATATTTAAAACTTCTGTATACTTGGCCCATTGTTGAACCCCCATATATGTATATACTTTTATTTGAAAGACAGGTTTTGATTTCTTCATCACTCCATTGTTGACTTCTACACATCAATGGAACAAAGGTCGTGTTATCAGCCCAGTATCCATCTGAAAGTGGTACAGGTATATCAGGGCCACACAGTGGTAATTTAGGTTGAATCATTGGACCTGTAATAATCGAAATATATGAATGCCAATCACATCAGTTGTATGTGTTAAAGTCACGTGGTATTATTTCATTATTGCGTACATAACATTAGGAACGTTATTTTCAATGTCTTGCAGGAAGATTATTTACTGACATGTGATCATACCATCATTATGCAAATTAAGTTCCTGAGGTAGCAAAAAAACATTAAATTAAAAGCAACTGGGCAAATTGGACGTAATTCAGATCAACCTGTTTGTTTTGAAGTTTTAACAAGTTCGTACAGCACACTGAGTTTAGTCGTGAATATTCCTGTTCATTTATTTTACAGCTACGCATTTAGTAGTTTTTTGTTTAGTTTTCCTTGTATTCAAAACAAATTCTCTGTAGTTAACTTTCACTTACACAGCGAAAACTAATAAGTAGCAATCCGTTTATCTGGTCACAACAGTTTTCTAAGAGTGGCTAGATAAGGATTTATTAAAAACAACCTGATCCCGTTGTTCATATGCAAATGAAGCCTAAACAGTCTCAACTCTTAAACTGGCCATGGGTAAATTTAATTGTTCTGAAACTTGATCGTGAAGTAGTCAAGGTAACAGAAGTTCATGTGTAGAATTGTTCAAAAAATGCTGAATTTAACATTAAATTTTGTGACGAGGATGTGCAAATTGGGTCAAAATATTAAAACTCGAACAATACTTGGCAGATGGGACAGAAAGATGTGTTTCTATGGTAACAAGCTGATGACATCGTTGGAATATACCTTTGCACGGCAATCAGTATCACGCCTACCGGTATAGATAGCAATATGTAAATAAGACAATGTATTACAAATATAACAACATTGGTTGGTAGACAAATGAATCATATAAAATAATGGTTGAAACATCATATATCCAACTATCAAACCATGCTTAGTCTTATTCGAGTACTGGAAGAAGTAATGTTACGGGGGAGGGGGTGTCATGAAATTCCATTGGCTTTCCTACTCAAAGAATCTGTATATAATAGCTTTTGGGATTATAAACGTCATATCTAGTTTGTTCAAACACCATTTAACTCGATTAACAATATATACTTACCGGTTATTTCTGCTTTCAAATCAGCGTGTTGTAATTTGCCGTTGTACATCCCACTAAAGATATTTAGAAAAATATCAACAAGATGTCAAATTCGTATTAAACATTAATTCATACATATAATAGATGGCAGAATCACAGTCGCTAACAATGCGATATAATCTGTCGGATGTGGTGAACTTTGAAAATGTGGATAATTCCCATCGTATTTGGCAATAGGTAATATTAATTTTCTACTATTATAGCCAAAGCTAATATTAAACCATAATGAATGTTTTATGTCACTCTCTCGAGTATATGCCTTTGTCTGTCTGTCTGTCTGTCTGTCTGTCTGTCTGTCTGTCTGTCTGTCTGTCTGTCTGTCTGTCTGTCTGTCTGTCTGTCTGTCTGTCTGTCTGTCGGTCGGTCGGTCGGTCGGTCTGTCTGTCTGCTCATGGATTTATTTCTCTGACATTTTAAGAATGTCTAATGTCTTAATATGTCACAAACCTTACGTCACAAACATTTTCTGTCAGAAGGAAGGAAATATCGGAGAGTAGTATACATAATTATTAGCTCAACAAGTATAATTTATGAAAAATCAGGAAGAGGTAATGGCAATATAGACTATTGTGACTCTTACGTCAGGCAGGTAAAAAAGTGACGTAGAAAGGATACGGTATATAATACATATTTTTATCGAACACATTCAACCATCTGGCATGTGCATGGTTAAGGATACATATATCTGATAAGTTGAAAACAGGAAATTCTTAATACACCTTCCAATCATGGATTCGTACCTTACATCGACTTTAAAATTCAGGATCCTTACCTTTTAAAGAGCCATGTCGATCCGTCGATCCTTGATGACGTCACCCTTTCTGTGGCTATGATTGGATGACGATAACTGACAAAGTTTTCACAGGTGAAGTTTTCAGGCCGTTTACAAATAAATACTGTTTTTCCTAATGCTGCCGGATTGGTATATTCACATACATCTTGCCAGGTTCCTTCCGCTAATATTGAACAGTTCGTTATTTCAGAGATGTTACCATTGCTGAACGTTGCCTCCCAAAAACCTCTTGGTTCAGCGTATAGAATAGCATGGTTCAGGAACAAGATGGCTTCTCGAGTAAAAGCCAAGTTAATATTAAAATATGCAGTGCCTTGCCAGGCAGCGTAGAAGTACACACTGTATGTACCATTACCATAATCAACTACTCGTCCAGCAGTACTCTTTTTCAGTTTTGTATTATACATGACAGGCTCAAAAAAGTCCCCTCCTCGTTGTCGTTGGCGGCCATTATTATCATAAGCTTCGATGACTATGTGTACATAGTCTCCTGTTTTGAATTTAGACTTCTCTTCAAAGAAATATGCCCTGAAAAAAGATGTATAAATTTAGTTATCAGGAATTTTTCCTTTGCGTTGGTAACAATATTAACAAAACATTCACCAACGTTAAGGTGCCATCTTCAGTGTAATTAATTGCAGGTATAATATTTCCACAGCTAAAGTGAAAAATTACTTTCCATTTTGGACTTTTAAATAAGATAACTTAGTACACATTTTGTGTCTAATCTATAGGGCTAGTATATGTTTTAAACAACATCAAATTTTACTTCTTTTTTATATCTATAGTGATTGCAGTCTGATGGTCACCAATGAACTTATTAACATTCATACTTAAACATATGTATCTAATAATATATTTACTCTTTGTGGAGTCATGAAGGGGGAATGGTTAGAGTAGCCTGCTAGGAATTATGCAGGTTAAAGATTCGAACCCCATTTGTTTCGTGGCTAAAATCCTTGGACATGATTTCAACCACGGCTGTGCGCCATCAAGCTAGTTGTATAATTGGTGACCTGGTAGGATAGAGGTTGCAATGTAAATGATTTAATCCTATGCGCTCATAAAGGCTGCAGTGAAGAGTATGCTCCCCAGGGGGTTGAGGAAATAAAAAGAGCCGTTGTGCCGCTACAGATCCATACCAGGTGTAATAACTGTAAAGCGCTTTGAGCACAGAGTGGGAAAGCATTAAATAAAAACCAACATTATCACCATTATTGCAACAAGTGTCTTAAATCCCTCCTCAATCGTATAGCTCATAAACATGTATATCTGGTTTATTTGTTTGACATTTCAAATCTGTAGTTAAAGTAAAGTTCAATGATCATCCAACACTAATTTGCGGATGACAGGTTTTCATTTGTTGATAACTTAACGACTGTGACTGGTCGTATGCGAATGAGTCAATGTTCATATTAATCGTTTCCAAGCCAGATTTGTTTCAAGATATTCGGGACAACTTTTAATTCCATTTCTATAAATGAGATTTTAACATACAAACTTAGTAAATTCTGGATGTTGTAATTGCAATAACTTCTACCATGGTGTGGAATACACTCGATTAGGGTACATTTCGCCCATTACCATGTACATTGCCGAGAACAGTACCATTATCCGCAATGGGGGGGGGGGGGGTTTCAATCATATTTATTCCAGAATTTTGTTCAATATCTAAAACACCGCCGGTTAAGCTCGTACGTACCTTGTTGTTTGAATAGAAGTCATTCCCATTTTACCATTACTAATAGCTAAAGGATGATATGGGTTAGTCTTTAATATAGTAGTCGTATTCCGATGTTCCTGTTCTGTTACTCCTGTACTAATGTTAAGAGGGCGATGCGGTTCATTTACTGATGCACGCCTCGTACCATGTTCATAAGCCCATTCCAATTCCTGAACTATTCCAAGCCATCCGAGAGAAAATCTAGAGTAGGCGCTATAAAATGACATATCATCTTTGATGTTTTCACTGGAAATCTTTTGTTGTCGACTGATGCCAACATTACGTTCTCCCGTCATTAGTGGTTGATCTCGGGTATTTGGACGACCGAGACAACGACACTCGGTATCCATAGCATGGAATACCCTTTTGTACACAGTCTGAAATAAATGAACAGTGAATATCAATGACATGTTTAAGTATGTAACACACTACACTATAAGGTTAAACCATCATAGCATTCTACCAGCTAGTTTATATGGTATATTACATATTTTATTCTTGAGTACGATGGACAAGCGAGGGCTCATCTGTCTAATATGAATTAAATACCATGTACCATACATGCCGTACACTGCTGAAGGTAGGCAGACATATATATCTCTAGGGAAAATGCCACTTTCTGAGTGGTTATACTCAGTGATTAATTAAGTAATGATTAGTTATTTAGTTCTCTTACAAAGTACAATTAACAGTTTTGATTCTTGTCCGCGTACAGCATTTCGGCGAGAAAATGTTGATTTTGAAATGTTAGGTCTGCCGAACGTCGATACGCAAATCATGACTGAATACGTACCATGATATTGGAATACGTGATCTGCAACGATATACTGCAATATGACAGATTTTACAGCATTGGACATATCGTCAATAATAAATGTCAAATTGAGAAATGGAAGAATGTTCGCTATAGAAAATGAATGGCACTAAAATAAAGTGCCAACAAAAGAATTATTTTTTCCGCACTACATACTAGCCTTGCATTCATAGCACTACACACTACTACATACAGATTGGAAATTGATTGTGCCCTCTGAAACAATTTTCGATTTTGGCTAATTTAGTGAGAAGGGGGAGGGGATCTGAGGTCTAAGTATAAGAATTTTTTTTATCCTACATTGAACTTTTGATTTTGCTTGCCCCTTAGCTAACTCATTCTATCAATGTCTTTAAATGGGAAGTACATGTATGACACGGAAAGTAAATATACTGTGAGGATATAATTAAATCATGTTATTTAGTCAAGAAGGTAACTATGCATATTAGACTTACCTTGTCTTTCATCAACGTAAAACATATGAACGCCAGAAATATCATTAACAAAAACAAGAATTTGAAATGTCGTACGCGTATTGCTGAACAGGAAGCCATAGTAATATCTGCAGTACACTACTGCAATGTAATATTTCAACCGTGATCGTGTATATAAGTCCGGCTTAATGATATTCTCAGCTGTTACCGACTCTAGTAGATTTGATAACCAGGATATAAACTGAATGAATAGGCCTTCCGATAAGATTATATTCAGATTGTGAAAACATACATTATGGTATATCACTTAATTTGTAAATTCATTACTTTGGTAAGAGACCCGGTAAAAGAAATCAACCTGTTCTAAAGGACACATGTACCTTGGTATCATCAGTGTGTATAACAAAGTATATGAAATTTTCGTAAGGTGATGCCTGATTTCCAAAAATGATTAATTATGCAAATGATCACTACATTTTTGTTTGTTTCGACGTCAATATCTACCATATTATATAAAATGTAAAGATTGCATTAAAGATATTATCTGTTACAGAAAATAACCGATTATAGAAATTACTCATGGTTGCTAAGTACCGGTATTGTATATTACATGCACTTTATTATAGTCTGTATTTGTCTGAAATGTCTGAAATTCCTTGTACTACAAGATTGCCTAATTACCGTTGATTGACATCTGTGTACATGTCTTATTAATATGCATAATCATTTGTCAAACCTGATTAGTTACAGTCAGAGCCCTACAGAAGGTGTTTACCAAATTGAATCGGACAACCTGATTTGGGGGAAATGATGACAGAGAGAAACAGACTCTCTCTCTCGCTCGCCTTCAAACACACACACACACACACACACACACACACACACACACACACACACAAATATCACTCTGAACTTTCCTTCCAAATTTAATCATATACATTTATATTACTACATTGTCAGTTTACAACGGTTGTGACGTTTGTGAATATTGTGATATTTCTAACGTAAATAAGTATATTATGGGATACTACTTCCGAATCACAAACATCACAAAACCAGCTGGCACTGTTGTGTTTGTCATACAGTTTTTGTATATGTGCACGCATCGTTATTTGTTCGTGTGTAACAGGAAGAAGGTAGAGATCACCAGATCCTGATCAAAACATTATAATAAAGAAAAACCCTTTTTTTTATTTCTTGAAAAGATGAAACCTAAATAACCTTTGACCTAAAACATTGACATTAAGGTGATACTAGTAACTATGTTGTGGTAATCCTACTGTCGTCATTTTCATTTGCACTGTACGTTGTAGCCACATCTACATATACTATATTACAAAGACACCTAACAAACCTTCATTGGCTATATCTTAAACCACTGATCTTTGGCTATATGTAGTCAGTTAAACTACTTCTTCAAAACAGCAAGTTTTAATATTGACTTACCATTATGAATGAAAGAAAATGTCAACATAAGTTTGTTCAAAATCACGATGATAAGATGGTGAATAAAAACAGCCCAGCCAATCATCCAGCAGCTTGACATAGCTATGGAAAACTTGTTGCGCAGCAAAATACTTTGATGTGCTAACACAGAACCAGATTTAAACTGAAATGCCTCCCGTATACAGTCAATCATGCACAAAAGTATATATATATACTGGTTAATGCATAAATGAGTGTGATAATTTCACAGAAGATAAGATATAAAGCAAATTTCGCATTAACTAATCCATGTTAATCAATTAATCTATCACATGCTTGCTGCCCCTTGTGGTCTAGTCAATGTCCAAACACCAAAAATATCCAAATACAGCAACGTTTGAACTTAACCTAATTTTTGAAAATAAAAAATACAACATCTGTTTATGTAAACTATTACTGATATTCATGAGAACATTCTGAAAGTGACCTATGATGTCCGCGACAGAAAAGTTGAACATTTAACACAACCAGAGTCACCATAATCATATTGTTAAAAGTTATACATTCACTAAAATCTATCAAACAGCAACGCGCGTGCTAAAAGTGGGTTAAGAGTATTAAAACCCGAAGGCGTTTCCCAAGGATACAACTTATTTTACAAGTGGTGTAATCTAAACCTAACAGACTTATATTTGTAGGTGTAGTAACGTGCTGGAAACTACATGTACTTCACAAACTACATTGGGATTGGATCACTAGTAAATTTGTGACGTCACGTAATGTAGATGTGCACTCTGCTCATTGGTTTATGCCTGATGGGCGCATGGTAAATTTTCGCATGTTGGTCAAATCATGGAGTAGGAGGGGCTGTACCCCTATGGTCTCAGATGCATGGCTAGGGTACTACTTGGAATCCATAGCTTCACAGTATATTACTCCTGTTGCGTATTTAACAGAACATCTACTAGTTATTTATCTCTGACCATCTCAGGACATATGTATGATAACATCATTTCTACTTGTTGCTTGAGAATGTACATTGGCACATGAACTACATTAGGTTCATGATGAGACAATACCATATCCCATACATCAATAAATTTAACTCCAATACCACCAAAGACTCGTCGTATCATTCTGTTTTGATCATACAGGATCCAGTCACTACTGTGAACCCGTTGATTGATCTGATCGTTCTCTCGTGGGTTGGATAACCGAATCAGTACCATTGACCCTGGACAGCGATTAAGAAATTTGACAATGGCTAATTTCGCATGGAAGAGTTTCTCTAGGTATGTACTTGTTGTCCAGGTTACGAAATGAAAACTGAAGTTCACGATGAATACAACCCTGCTATTAGTGCATACTTTCTGGGGTATTGTGTCGATCACATCGCTTTCAAAGTTTAGGGTGGTCACTGCCTGAAAAGAGGGAGTCACTTTTAAAGCAACTATTGAGAGTCTCAAGGTGTGATTAGGGACCGGGAAGTCATCTCTAAAACTATTGCGCAGTTGATACATTGTTGAACCCCCATATATGTATATCTTTGTATTTGAAAGACAAGTGTTGACTTCTTCATCACTCCATTGTTGACTTCTACACATCAATGGAACAAAGGTCTTGTTATCAGCCCAGTATCCATCTGAAAGTGGCACAGGTATATCAGGGCCACACAGTGGTAATTTAGGTTGAATGATTGGACCTGCAATAATCAAAATATATGAATGCCATTTATAACATCAGTTCTACGTACTTAAGTCACCTGGTATTATTTCATTAATACGTACATAACATTAGGAATGTTACCTTCAATGTCTTGTAGGAAGAGTATTCATTGACATGTGATCATACTATCATTATGCAAATCAGATCAACTATTAATAGTCATACTTTAAAAGTCATATTCAAGTACTGGAAGAAATAACATTAATGGGCAGGGGATTTCATGAAATAACTATTTCCTTTGGCTTTCCTACTCAAAGAAATAATCTGTATAAAATAACTTTTGAGATGGTGAACGTCATATCTAGTTTGTTCAAACACCAATTAACTTGATTAACAATATATTCTTACCAGTAATTTCTGCTTTCAGGTCAGTGTGTTGTAATTTCCCGTTGTATTTCCACCTAAAGGTATTTACAAAAATATCAGTAACTTATCAAATTCGTATCAAACAGTATCAATTCATACATACCATAGACAGCAGAAATACAGACGCTAAGAATAAGGTATAATATATTATCGTTCTACTGTTATACCCAAAGCTAATGTTAAACTATTACCAATGTTTTATGTCACTCTGTCGATTCCATTCCTTTTCTTGTCTGTATGTCGGTGTACCAATACCTCACAAAATACTACCTGGATTCGGGAGAAATTTGATATATGGGCATTGTGTATTTCAACTCAAGAAGGATGTGCTTTGTCACATGTTGAATCCTTGTCGGGAAAACCTAAGTGTTAACTATACGTACAAATATAAAAGTACGTAATATACAGTCTGTATGTAGTTCTCAAAAGATTTCACGTTAGTTACACTTAATGAAAGTTATAATTTTAAGAATACGAATAAAAGCAGGATTAAGTTTTAGCTGAAAACTTTTTTTTGTGTTTTTTTTTTCATATGATTTGATAGTATTTTACTGTAATGAAATAGCAATCTAATGTCTTATTATGACACAAACCTTCTTCAAAAACACTTTCTGTCAGAGTGAAGGAAATGTCGGAGAGTAGTATAATTAGCACCATAGGTATAATCACAGACAATACTTGTCTGTTGTATAATTTATTAAAAATCTCGAAGAGGTAATGTCGATCGACTATTTTGATTGTTACTTCAGGCATATTCCCGGGAAAAAGTGATGTAGAGACAAGTTGTAACTGTATAAAATCTATTTTTCGTTCGAACGCATTCAACAATTTGACATATGTATGCTTAAGGATACATATAACTGGTAAGTTGAAGAAAAACAATTTCTAATAGGCCTTGCAATCGTGGATTTTTACCCTACATCGACCTTATAAATTTATGATTCTTACCTTTCAAAGAGCAATGTCGATCCTCGAATCCTTGATGACGTCACCCTATTTGTGTCTTGGATTGAATGACGATAACTGACAAAATTTTCACAAGTGAAGTTCTCGGGTCGTTTACAAATAAATACTGTTTTTCCTAATGCTGTCGGATTAGTATATTCACATACATCTTGCCAGGTTCCTTCACTTAATAATGAACAGTTCGTTATTTCAGAGTTGTTACCATTGCCAAATGTTGCCTGCCAAACACCTTGTGGTTCAGCGTATAAAATATCATGGTTCAGGAACAAGATGGCTTCTCGAGTAAAAGCCAAGTTAATTTTAAAATATGCAGTGCCTTGCCAGGCAGCGTAGAAGTACACACTGTATGTACCATTACCATAATCAACAACTCGTCCAGCAGTACTCTTTTTCAGTTTTGTATTATACATGACAGGCTCAAAAAAGTCCCCTCCTCGATGTCGTCGGCGGCCATTATCATCAACAGCTTCGATGACAACATGTATATAGTCTCCTGTTTTGAATTTAGACTTCTCTTCAAAGAAATATGCCCTGAAAAGAATGGCTAAAGATGTAGTTATCAGTTTGTCCTTTGGTGCATTGGTATCAATATTAACAAAACATTTACCAATGTTAAGGTGCCATCTTAAATGTGATTACTTGGAGGTATAATATGGCCATAGCTAAAGGGAAAATTACTTTTTATTTTGAATTTTAACAAAAATGTCTATAGTGTTTGCTATAGATTTTTGAAGGCTGTAATTGCAATGACGTCTACCACAGTGTGGAATACACTCGACTAGGGTACATTTCATCCATTACCATGCACATTGCCGCGAACAGTACCATTACCATGATTATCCGCAATGGGTATGGGGGGGGGGGGGTGTTCAATCATATTTATTCCTGAAAATTGTTTAATACCTATAACACCTCTGGGTAAGCCCATATGTACCTTGTTGTCTGAATAGACGTCATTCCCATTTTACCATTACTAATAGCAAAAGGATGGTATGGGTTTCTGTTTAACATAGTAGTCATATTCCGATGTTCCTGTTCTGTTACTCCTGTACTAATGTTAAGAGGGCGTTGCGGTTCATTTACTGATGCAGGCATCGTACCATGTTCATAAGCCCATTCCAATTCCTGAACTATTCCAAGCCATCCGAGAGAAAATCCAGAATAGGCGCTATAAAATGACATATCATCTTTGATGTTTTCACTGGAAATCTTTTGTTTCCTACTAATGCCAGTGTCAATATTACGTTCACCCGCCTTTAGTGATGGATCTCGAGTATTTGGACGACCAGGATAACGACAGCCAGTATCCATAACATGGAATACCCTTTTGTACACAGTCTGAAATAAATGAACAGTGAATGTCAATGACACCTTTAAGTATGTAACTTAGAAACTACTCCACACACTGCACTACAAGGTTGAACCAACATAGCATTCTACCGACTAGTTTTGTATGGTATATTGCATTATTCTTGAGTACGATGGACAGGCAATGGCACATCTGTCTATTGGAATTTATGTTTCGATATGAAATACCATATACCATACATGCCGTGCACTGCTGAAGGTAGACAGACAGACGGATCTCTTGGGACCATATCACTTTCTGTATGGTTATACTCAAATTATTAATTAAGGAATACTTAGGTGTTTAGTTCTCTTAAAAGTACAATTAACAGGTTTGATTCTTGTCCGCATACAGCATTTCAGTGAGAAAATGTTAATTTTGAAATGTTAGATGAGAAATTGAAGAATGTTCCCTATAGAAAATGAATGGCACTAAAATATCTTGCACAAGATGAACATATAGTGCCAACAAAAGAACTATTTTTTTCCCTCACGACATACTGGCCTTGTATTCATAGCACTACATACTACTACATACAGATTGGAAATTGATAGTGCTCTCTGAAACAATTTTCAATTTTTGTTAATTCAGTGAGAAGGGGAGGGGGTCTCAGGCCTTAGTATAAAAATTTTGTTTTTTATCCTACATTGAACTATTGATTTTGCTTGCCTCTTAGCTAACCCATTCTATCAATGTCTTAGTACATGTATAACACAGAAAGTAAATATACTTTAAGAATATAATTAAATCATGTCATTTGGTCAAGCAGATAACCGTGCATATTAGACTTACCTTGTCTTTCATCAACATAAGACATATGAACGCCAGACATATCATGAACAAAAACAAGAATTTGAAATGTCGGACGCGTATTGCTGAACAGGAAGCCATATATAGTAATATGTTCATTACACTACTACAATGTAATATGTCAACCGTGATTGTGTATATAAAGTCTGGCATAATGATATTCTCAGCTGTTACCGACTACAATAGATTTAGTAACCAGGATATAAACTGAATGCTTTAAATAAGGCATTCCGATTAGATTGCATTCAGATTGTGAAACATACATTATGGTATATTACTTAATTTGTAAATTCATTACTTTTGCAAGAGACCCGTTAAAAGAAATCAACCTGTTCTAAAGGACACATGTACTTTGGTATCATCAGTGTGTATTCCAATCTATATGAAATTTTCGTAAGGTAATGCCTAATTCCCAAAAATGATTAATTATGCAAGTGAATCATTAAATTTTTGTTTGTTTCGGCGTCAATGTCTACCATATTATATAAAATGTGAAGCTTGCATTAAAGATATTATCTGTTACAGAAAATAACCGATTATAGAAATTACTCATGGTTGCTAAGTACCGGTATTATATAATACATGCACTTTATTATAGTTTGTATTTGTCTGAAATGTCTGAAATTCCTTGTACTACAAGATTGCCTAATTACCGTTGATTGACATCTGTGTATATGCCTTATTAATATGCATAATCATTTGTCAAACCTGATTAGTTACAGTCAGAGCCCTACAGAAGGTGTTTACCAAATTGAATCGGACAACCTGATTTGGGGGAAATGATGACAGAGAGAAACAGACTCTCTCTCTCGCTCGCCTTCACACACACACACACACACACACACACACACACACACACACACACACACACACACACAAATATCACTCTGAACTTTCCTTCCAAATTTAATCATATACATTTATATTACTACATTGTCAGTTTACAACGGTTGTGACGTTTGTGAATATTGTGATATTTCTAACGTAAATAAGTATATTATGGGATACTACTTCCGAATCACAAACATCACAAAACCAGCTGTCACTGTTGTGTTTGTCATACAGTTTTTGTATATGTGCACGCATCGTTATTTGTTCGTTTGTAACAGGAAGAAGGTAGAGATCACCAGATCCTGATCAAAACATTATAATAAAGAAAAACCCTTTTTTTTATTTCTTGAAAAGATGAAACCTAAATGACCTTTGACCTAAAACATTGACATTAAGGTGATACTAGTAACTATGTTGTGGTATTCCTACTGTCGTCATTTTCATTTGCACTGTACGTTGTAGCCACATCTACATATACTATATTACAAAGACACCTAACAAACCTAAATTGGCTATATCTTAAACCACTGATCTTTGGCTATATGTAGTCAGTTAAACTACTTCTTCAAAACAGCAAGTTTTAATATTGACTTTTACTATGAATGAAAGAAAATGTCAACATAATCTTACACAAAATCACGATGATAAGATGGTTAATTAAAATGAAAGTCAATATAAGAAATAGAACCAACAGAATTAATAACCAGAATCCCACAATTATAGCAATAAATAGAATTTGAAATTTTCAGAAAGTGAAAAAAATTGGAAATCCAACCATCAAAGCTGAAAAAACAAAGAAAGGAATCACTAGTTATAGAGAAATGCTTAAAATCAGAAAGAATTCCAAGAAAAGTGACAAAAAGTAATCTTATTTATCCCTGAAGGGTGACAATTGACGGAATAGCCAAAACAAATAACAATAATAGATGGAACAGCCCAACCAATCATCAGGCAGTTTGACATAGCTACAGACAACTTGTTGCACAGCAAAGTACTGTGATGTGCTAACACAGAACCAGGTTTAAACTGAAATGCCTCCCGTAGACAGTCAATCATTCACAAACTAGTATATATCAATACTGGTTAAGCATAAGTGAATGTAATAATCTCCCAGAAGATAAGAGATATAGCAAATTGTCGCGGTAACTGATCCATGCTAATTATACAATTAAAGGCGTTTTAATTTAGATAAGAGGATAAGAATGGATAAGATGTCTTTATTTAGTCAATATAGAGAGAATTACACACAGCTGAAAGAGAAAAGTAGCAAAGGAAAGAAGAAGAAAAAAGTTTTATATCACCACAAAACTCAATGAGTCAATTGATAAATATCACACACTAAATAAGTTTTAGTTCACCACAAAAATTAATCATCGATCAAACTATCAACCATATAATAAACCAATCAATAAATCGATCGATCGATCGATCAATTGATCGATTAATCTATCACATGCTCGCTGCCCCTTGTGGTCTTGTCGAAGTTGTTACTCTTGTCCTGAGATAATTTAAAACTCATCCATAGCCACCTACACAGTCATTAACATCATGTCTTTGTTAATCAGTCACACAATTCTAACCAATAACACAGTCCCCCATAAAGTTAGCGTCTATTGAGACAGATATGTAATGTCCAAATATGGTATATTTGTCAGCTCAGGATACTACTTATACACTGTTTACGTCACTCTAGCAGCCGGGGTTCACTGATTGGATGAACAACTTTCTGTGCTGATTGAGGGACTTTGACCAGATTGTGGTTAAAAACCACAATCTGATCAGATCTTGCACACATGCAATATGTTCCTGTTACAAAAGCAGATCTTAGATCTTTACACATAAGGAGTTTTGAAACAGCAATGTGCAGGCAGTGCGAAAGCAGATCAACAGTAACAAAGAAATCTATTTCTAGGGTGGAATATAATTTTTAGTGAATTACGCACTTGTTGTCTTTCAGTATCTTGATATCGTTGCTAACGTGAGAACATATGTCGAAGGTTTCGAAGATAGTTGTTGAATCTCCTGACCTTTTTTGTGTTATAGTAATGTTTCATCCACGTAAATGTAATTCTATGTCTTCGACTTGGCTGACGTATTTTAATATTTTCAATGTCAAATACAATTTTTCAATGGTCAAAAGGAAACTCTTAAAATGCAGTCAATTAAAGTTCGGTTGGTAAAATACAAAGAAAACGTGGTGCGGCAGATGCCCAAATGAGGGTGAACCCCATTTATGTTTGCAATTGAAAACAATAAAGAGTTAAAATTAATAAATCACTATAAACAAAAAGCTAAACTTTTCTCTCCACATCCCTAAAATCTAAATTCGATATGGAAGTCATGGAAAGTACTGGATGCTATGCGTTTGTTAACTTCTTTGTGTCCCTCAAGTGGTGACCTCACAAACATATAAAGGGCAGTGTACCCCTCCTATTGAATGGAATAATCTACCACGTAAGATGTTAGCCTAATATATGACACAAGTGTACAACTACTTTTAATTTGTAAATATTCTGCAACCTGGTAACAACATCATTGTGAAATCACTCTGACACTTTCTACCCGATTTGATAGAGACCACTCGTACGTACCACATTTGGTCCTCGTACAAGTTAATTACTTGAAAAGGGTAAGTCTATACGTTTCAAAACTCAATCTATTTTATTCACATGTTTATCACGTTCTGATCAAATCACTGTTTTCCCCTCTGGAGTCAAGATTACATACAATATT
This sequence comes from Glandiceps talaboti, assembly GCF_964340395.1. Classification (NCBI taxonomy): domain Eukaryota; kingdom Metazoa; phylum Hemichordata; class Enteropneusta; family Spengelidae; genus Glandiceps; species Glandiceps talaboti. Next base: position 19,116,186 of record NC_135557.1, read on the forward strand.
TACAAGACATTGCACTATTTTATGATTAAAGCATGCCACTTATTGTAGAAAGTAGCTGACGAAGTGTGCATCTTATAATACATTCAAATATTCGTTGAACATGAAAATATTGGTAATCGTCTTTGAATTATTCTAAAAAAAAAACAATTTCCTTACCTTTCAATACCAAACTCCGTTTATTCGGATTACTCCAAGTTTTTACACAGTCTTTGTCAACCGATTGTTCCTTTGAAATTGAAAACATTTTGTATCCACACCATATTCCTAAATTGTAAAACTGTCGGCGAACATGTATGATGGATAGTTTATATGGAGAATTGCCTGGTAGCATCAATTTAACTTTGTTGCTCCAGGAGTTATCATCAAAGGGAGTTGTAGGAAGAGGAAATCCATAAATAGGTTGTCGATGGTTCATCCCTGCTTTCTTGGTTCGAATCCGGTCCCTATAGGTTTCTTTACAGCAGAACTTTCGGCTATTTTACAATCAATAATGCTTCATTTCCGCGATTTGCATTATTATGTTAGATTTCAGCAAATTGAACACTTAGTTTGACTTCCCTTTACCATATACGCTATATTACAAGACAGGGGAGTTTTGATCTCGTTTGAATACTACAACATCTGTTCAGCCAACAAAAATGGTCTGGAAAATTGTCTTTTTGAACGTTATGACAGTGCACTCAAAATGTATGGCTATGTTAATAAAATCACTTCTACTATAGCCGAATTGAGCATCACCTTTCTTAATACATGGCTGTTTCAAAATAAATGCTTAGCATATGTTGCGCTAGGAATTAAAATGGAACGGTCTGGAACAGCATTACAAGTAATCATCATAGGTAGTTCAAGAAATAGATTGATAAGTTAGTCCCGATTGTTTTCCAAGGATACTCTTCTGGTGTCATACTATGATGCTGCTCATTATGCTATTTTGTTTCGATTCACAATGATTTCTGTTTATGTTACTATTATAAATACAAACACTCATGCATCTACTGCTAATCAGTCTGGTAACCATGCACGTCTCTAATCGTCCTATCAACTAGCAGTATAAAAAAACTGTAAAGAAAACCTAACCAGTTGTTCTTTTTTTGCTTTCAACAGTGCACAATGTATTTCCGACTCCTATTTTTGGTCCTGTTCATTGCTCTTCTGACGTTGTCCCATTGCGAAGACGAACCAAATCCATCAGAATGTAGTGGATGTCATGACTCCCGCCAAAAACGGAATATTCGACGCGGATCTCGCCGAGGAAGAAAACGCACTAAAAACTGTTTTGACGTTCCCAGCTGCCGGTGTTGTAGTATGCGATGTATCATAAGGAAGTGTATACGAGTAAAGCGCTGGTAAACGAAGAATGCGATTTGTACTTGGCACAATCATTAACAGTGTCCTGTATATAGAATGGACAGTTGAACACTTCATGAAAATATAAAATAAACAATTACTTTTAGTATTACCTAAAATTATTTTCTTTTATGTTTGATGTATCAGCGAATTTTCCAGCATATCAACAAGTACTGCAGGGCATAATCAGATTCAATGTTGACAGCAATGTTACTTCCACGTATCACATGACAGTCATATAAAGTCTTTAATTGCTTTGGTTTGCTCGTCTATGGAACGCTTTTGAATGGTCAGTGGCAATAAGTAAATGAAGAAGAACCAACCAATAAAACATTTTGCAGATCAGCACTTAGTAAAACCTTATCAAGTCCATCTCTTTTTCTTCTTTCTTTGTTTTATTTAAAAAAAAATATTTTCATGTTTTTAGAAGTCTTTTCATATTAGGCAAAAGATGTTTAATTAAATTGTGTCTTATAAGATGTCTTGAGAAAATTGTGTAGAATGGTTGGGATTTCATTTTATTTGATCTATTTATTTTTAGAAGAAGATATCCGTTGGTCTCAATACTTCCGTGTTAGTTCGATGAGGTGTAAAAGAAGTAAATGAAGACAATTAGGTATAGCACTGTATAAATTTAACTTACAGTATTAAAAGACCGGTTTCCGTTGTTGCTCAATAACCAACGATACTTTGGCTTTTGGGAGGTATGGGACCAATTAGATGTTGGTGATGAATTGAATTGTTTAAAAATATTTAAACAGAGATGCATTGATATTGATATACAATTATGGTTTGAAAGTATGAATACGTCTAGAAAACTTGATTGTTATGCTTCGTTTAAAAAGGAATTGTCTCTGGAACCTTATTTAACATCTCCTGATAAATCAATATTCAAATTAATGATATATAAATTTAGAACCTGTACACATACTTTGAAAATTGAAACTGGTCGTTGGAATGATACTCCAAGAGTTGTGAGACTTTGTGAAATGTGTTATTAAAATCATGTAGAGGATGAATTCCACGTTTTACTTGTATGTCCATTTTAAACTTGTTTAACGTCAAAATATATTGCCAATTACTTTTATAATCCCCCACTGCAACATACATTTGTATTACTCGTCTCACAAGGTTAACGCTCTCAGAAAATTTAGTAGATATATATTTTATGCTACTAAGCTTAGAAAAGATGCTAGTAGAAACTCTGAGATATAAACTTTTCCCTACAGCCTATTGAGAGGCTAACTAATTTGTTATTTTCTAGTGACCCATTAATTGTTTGTATATTTAAGGTTTGTACTTTTTGGCCGGTGGCCATCAGTACTGAATAAACGATAAAAAGATTTTTTGATAACGTGTGTAGCGTCTGTATATGTTGCATTTACTAATGTTTGGAATATTGTCAATCAATTTGAGAGATAGATTTGTATGCATATATGTGATTACCTCTCAGACTTGACCTGTCTTCTTGACACTTATATCAACAAACCTTTCATACGAAAGCTAGTACAGCCTTTATCCACACACAATGTGCCTGGTTCACATCTTTCTGTCTTCAAGGTATTCTGACTTGATCTGTTTACTCGGTAATAAAATCTTATTTTAAAATATAGCACGGGTTCTTTGTATATTTGTGCACTGAATGTAGAAAGATTCCTCCCAAGATATTGTATTGTTAAAGATTTTTTGAGAGATTCTTTATATGACCCTGATATTGTTCTACTTACTTCAATTCAGCTCTATTATTTAAAATCGCACACAGAAGGATCTGATCACGATTCAATGAACAATGATGAAAATTTTGAATCAATGCAGGAGACAAGGAAGAGAAGTAGATTTATGTATTTACATATTATAATTATGTTCACTGTGTAGTCGTGTGTTGTATTATCATTGCATTTAGTTAGTAATTTTAAAGTAATATGTATGTATGTATGTATGTATGTATGTATGTATGTATGTATGTATGCATGCATGCATGCATGTGTCTGTGTGCGTGCGTGCGTGCGTGCGTACGTACGTACGTACGTACGCAAAAAATATCCCAGTTACGGTTAGTGCAGGTTTAAGGTTAACACTTATTTGCATACTAGGATCATATAACTGGAACATTTGTGTCTATACATATAACTCCAAGGAATATCGCGTACGCGACTGAAGTCGCGGTTGTTGGAAAAACAGATACTATCACACGTAAATTAACGGTTATGAGCACTAATATAATGTTTGAGCGATCAATTTCGAAGGTAATAAGAACGTGTATTTGATGCCGAAACACGTCGTAATGGGTGTCAAATGTCATGCCTGTCACGAGCACGACATACTCGTGACAGGCGCCGGGTGTGACCGGTGCCTTTCAGTAGACTCCGCCCAAAAAAAAGTTGAAAAAAAAGCTGGAAAAAACTTTAACAAAAAATATATTTTGACTTTCAATTATATATAATCCTTAAAAAAATTCTGGTTTGACGGAAAATAAAACAATATTCTCAAATAAATGGAAACTTATTTCAATTAAAATAATGTGAACATGGAATAAAAGTACATAAACTGTTAAAATTAGTTTGTAATTACGAAAAATATAAAATACTACAGCTAAAATAAATTAATTATTTTGGCCTGAACGGCTTGCCATAGACAATTGACGGAACAGCCAAAACAATACTCCCTATGTAATAACACATAGATGGAACAGCTCAACCGATCATCAGGCAGCTTGACATAGCTACAGAGAACTTGCTGCACAGCAAAGTCAATTGATCAATAAAACGCACAAATAAGTTTTAGTTCACCACAAAAATTAATCATCGATCAAACAATCAACCATATAATAAACCAATCAATAAATCGATCGATCACATGCTCACTGCCCCTTGTATGTGGTCTAGTCAAAGTCGTTACTCTAGAAGTTCTGAGATGATTTAAAACTCATCCAAAGCCACCTACACAGTCAATACCATCATGTCTTTGTTAATCAGTCACACAATTCTAACCAATAACACAGTCCCCAATAAAGTTAGCGTCTGTTGAGACAGATGTGTAATGTCCAAATATGGTATATTTGTCAGCTCAGGATGCTACTTATACACTGTTTACGTCACTCTAGCAGCCGGGGTTCACTGATTGGATGAACAACTTTCTGTGCTGATTGAGGGACTTTGACCAGATTGTGGTTAAAAACCACAATCTGATCAGATCTTGCACACATGCAATATGTTCCTGTTACACAAGCAGATCTTAGATCTTTACACATAAGGAGTTTTGAAACAGCAATGTGCAGGCAGTGCGAAAGCAGATCAACAGTAACAAAGAAATCTATTTCTAGGGTGGAATATAATTTTTAGTGAATTACGTGCTTGTTGTCTTTCAATATCTTGATATCGTTGCTAACGTGAGAACATATGTCGAAGGTTTCGAAGATAGTTGTTGAATCTCCTGACCTTGTTTGTGTTATAGTGTAATGTTTCATCCACGTAAATGTAATTCTATGTCTTCGACTTGGCTGACGTATTTTAATATTTTCAATGTCAAATACAATTTTTCAATGGTCAAAAGGAAACTCTTAAAATGCAGTCGATTATAGTTCGGTTGGTAAAATACAAAGAAAACGTGGTGCGGCAGATGCCCAAATGAGGGTGAACTTCTTTGTGTCCCTCAAGTGGTGACCTCACAAACATATAAAGGGCAGTGTACCCCTCCTATTGAATGGAATAATCTACCACGTAAGATGTTAGCCTAATATATGACACAAGTGTACAACTACTTTTAATTTGTAAATATTCTGCAACCTGGTAACAACATCATTGTGAAATCACTCTGACACTTTCTACCCGATTTGATAGAGACCACTCGTACGTACCACATTTGGTCCTCGTACAAGTTAATTACTTGAAAAGGGTAAGTCTATACGTTTCAAAACTCAATCTATTTTATTCACATGTTTATCACGTTCTGATCAAATCACTGTTTTCCCCTCTGGAGTCAAGATTACATACAATATTTACAAGACATTGCACTATTTTATGATTAAAGCATGCCACTTATTGTAGAAAGTAGCTGACGAAGTGTGCATCTTATAATACATTCAAATATTCGTTGAACATGAAAATATTGGTAATCGTCTTTGAATTATTCTAAACAAAACAATTTCCATACCTTTCAATACCAAACTCCGTTTATTCGGATTACTCCAAGTTTTTACACAGTCTTTGTCAACCGATTGTTCCTTTGAAATTGAAAACATTTTGTATCCACACCATATTCCTAAATTGTAAAACTGTCGGCGAACATGTATGATGGATAGTTTATATGGAGAATTGCCTGGTAGCATCAATTTAACTTTGTTGCCCCAGGAGTTATCATCAAAGGGAGTTGTAGGAAGAGGAAATCCATAAATAGGTTGTCGATGGTTCATCCCTGCTTTCTTGGTTCGAATCCGGTCCCTGTAGGTTTCTTTACAGCAGAACTTTCGGCTATTTTACAATCAATAATGCTTCATTTCCGCGATTTGCATTATTATGTTAGATTTCAGCAAATTGAACACTTAATTTGACTTCCCTTACAAGACAGGGGAGTTTTGATCTCGTTTGAATACTACAACATCTGTTCAGCCAACAAAAATCGTCTGGAAAATTGTCTTTTTGAACGTTATGTCGGTGCACTCAAAATGTATGGCTATGTTAATAAAATTACTTCTAGTACAGCCGAATTGAGCATCACCCTTCTTAATACATGGCTGTTTCAAAATAAATGCTTAACATATGTTGCGCCAGGAAGTAAAAATGGAAAGGTCTGGAACAGCTTTACAAGTAATCATCATAGGTAGTTCAAGAAATAGATTGATAAGTTAGGCCCAATTGTTTTCCACGGATACTCTGTTTTCTCTTCTGGTGTCATACTATGATGTTGCTCATGATGCTATTTTGTTTCGATTCAGAATGATTTCTGTTTATGTTACTATTATAAATACAAACATTCATGCATCTACTGCTAATCAGTCTGGTGACCATGCAAGTCTCTAATCGTCCTATCAACTAGCAGCATAAAAACAACTGTAAAGAAAACCTAACCAGTTGTTCTTTTTTTACTTTCAACAGTGCACAATGTATTTCCGACTCCTATTTTTGGTCCTGTTCATTGCTCTTCTGACGTTGTCCCATTGCGAAGACGAACCAAATCCATCAGAATGTAGTGGATGTCATGACTCCCGCCAAAAACGGAATATTCGACGCGGATCTCGCCGAGGAAGAAAACGCACTAAAAACTGTTTTGACGTTCCCAGCTGCCGGTGTTGTAGTATGCGATGTATCATAAGGAAGTGTATTCGAATAAACCGCTGGTAGACGAAGAATGCGATTTGTACTTGGGACAATCATTAACAGTGTCCTGTATATGGAATGGACAGTTGAACACTTCATGACAATATAAAATCAAGAATTACTTTTAGTATTACCTAAGATTATATATTTCCTTTATGTTTCGTGTATCAGCGAATATTACATCAACGACGACTGCAGGGCATAAACAGATTGACAGTTGCGATATAAACAAGACATTGTTCAAGGAGTGTGAACACATACAGCTGAAATATTACAGGAGGTCTCGTCTTAGCTTGCAAACGATATTAAGTGGTGTATCATATCAAGATCAATGAGACTGATCACCAGGTTTCATGTTGACATAGACACTATAAAGATAACACACAGACATCCGTTACGAATACTCAGTGTCTGCTATGTTGCTATATTTGTAATTGTTTTGTTACCATTAACAAACTATAGGGAAGACTGTAAGCGATGTTTCTGACATTGCTATTTTTATTGTGTCTATCTCAACATGAAACATTGTGATCAGGCTTATTAATTTTGATACATCGTTTTTTTTGTTGTTTTTTTAAATAGCATTTTCAAGTTCAGACAAAGTCTCCTGTATTTCAAAGACATTTTTGAATACGGTCTTTACTTATTGCTAATGCATGATGACTAAACGTGAAATTCATTGAAAAAGATTCGGGTATCACATGAGAGCGATATGAAGTCTTTCATTGGTTTGGTTTGCTAGTCTATGGAACGCTTTCGAATGATCAGTGGCAATAAATAATGAAAAAAGAACCAATAAAACATTTTGCAGATTAACACTTAGTAAAACCTTATCTAGTCCATCTCTTTTTCTTCTTTCTTTGTTTGATAAAAAAATATTTTCATGTTTTTAGAAGTCTTTTCATATTAGGCAAAAGATGTTTATTTAAATTGTGTCTTATAACATGTCTTCAGAAAATTGTGTAGAAAGGTTGGGATTTTATTTTATTTGATCTATTTCTTTTTAGAAGAATATACTTCTTGGTCTCAATACTTCCGTGTTAGTTCGATGAGGTGTAAAAGAAGTAAATGAAGACAATTAGGTATAGCACTGTATAAATTTAACTTACAGTATTAAAAGACCGGTTTCCGTTGTTGCTCAATAACCAACGATACTTTGGGTTTTGGGAGGTATGGGACCAATTAGATGTTGGTGATGAATTGAATTGTTTAACAATATTCAAACAGAGATGCATTAATATTGATATACAGTTATGGTTTGAAAGTATGAATACGTCTAGAAAACTTGATTGTTATGCTTCGTTTAAAAAGGAATTGTCTCTGGAACCTTATTTAACATCTCTTGATAAATCAATATTCAAATTAATGATATATAAATTTAGAACCTGTACACATACTTTGAAAATTGAAACTGGTCGTTGGAATGATACTCCAAGAGTTGTGAGGCTTTGTGAAATGTGTTATTTAAATCAAATAGAGGATGAATTCCACTTATTACTTGTACGCCCATTTTAAACTTGTTTAACATCAAAATATATTACCAATTACTTTTATAATCCCCCACTGCAACATAAATTTGTATTACTTGTCGTCTCACAAGGTTAACGCTCTCGGAAAACTTAGTAGATATATATTTTATGCTACTAAACTTAGAAAAGATGCTAGTAGAAACTCTGAGATATGAACTTTTCCCTACAGCCTATTGAGAGGCTAACTAATTTGTTATTTTCTAGTGATCCATTCATTGTTTGTATATTTAAGGTTTGTACTTTATGGCCGGTGGCCATCAGTGCTGAATAAACGATAAAGGTTTTCTTGATAACGTGCGTAGAGTCTATGTATGTTGCATTTACTAATGTTTGGAATATTGTCAATCAATTTGAGAGATAGATTTGTATGCATATATGTGATTACCTCTCAGACTTGACCTGTCTTCTTGACACTTATTTCAACAAACCTTTCATACGAAAGCTAGTACACCCTTTATCCATACACAATGTGCTTCGTTCACACCTTTCTGTCTTCAAGGTATTCTGGCTTGATTTGTTTACTTGGTAATAAAAAATTATTTTAAAATATAGCACGGTTTGTACATTTGTGCACTGAACGTTGACAGATTTCGTCTAACCTATTCTATTTTTCAAGATTTTTAAAAGATCCTGTATTTGACCTTGTTATTGTTCTTACTTCAATTCAGCTATATTGTTTAAAATCGCACACAAAAGGATCTGATAACGAATCAATGAACAATGATGAAAATTTTGAATCAATGCAGGAGGCAAGGAAGAGAAGCAGATTTATGTATTTATATATTATAATTATGTTTACTGTCTAGTCGTGTGTTGTATTATCATTGCATTTAGTCATTTTACATTAACATGTATGTATGTATGTATGCATGCATAAAACGGCCAGAATGCTCTATGCAGCAGAGCTAACATGTCGGCTGGTATATTCTATGTGTCGTCTTGGTGTGTACCTTTCTATTCCTAGATCCTCGAGGCAGGTGAGAAGCCAAACTGAATAATCTACTAGCCTTTCAACCTAAGAATCCAAATGTGATTTCACATGGACCAGCCTATGAGTAAACTTAGGAATCAGAAGATCACGATACATGATGCAATGGCTTTTAATGTTAAATTACAAATTTCTATATACAAATGAAACTGTTTCCCAAGTTGTTGACCCACAGACAGGTCCCTGTGAACATGTCTCGTGTCTTGGGGAAAATTTTCAGTAAATATGTTGGTTGTCTGGTTGACAAAAAAATATCCCAGTTTACAGTTAGTGCAGGATTAAGGTTAACACTTATTTGCATACTAGGATCATTAAACTGGAACATTTGTGTCTGTACATGCTTCTCCAAGGCATCTCAACATCAAAGATAAATAATCTTCACGGATTATTTTTTGGCAGGATAAGAGTTTAGTCAGTTTTGGAGATATATGGCATAATTCACTACAATGTATCACTGCTGTTGATCCAGTTGTTTCGACTTTTGTGCCCACACACCTACCTACATACATAAACACATACATACAAACACATTCATACACACACATACACATACATACATACATACATACATACATACATGCGTACACACACAAATAGACAGAAATTTAAGTTTTGTTGACTTTAATTACAATAGCATCCATCGTATACATGCATGTATCTAGAAAAAAACAAGTACTTGTGTGCTACATTATTGCACTAATAACTTTCATAAACTTTGGCATTAAAAAAACACACACACATAAATTGTAGCAGTACACTTGGCACCAGCACAGGTTTTACATAATGTTGACTGACACTATCAAACATATTGCCAATGCTTCAATGATGTCATCATTCCTTCATTTGCATATTTCTATGTTTATGCAAATCAGGTACTTGGTGAATAAACCAATAAGCAAGTAAAATATTTGTACGCATGCACTGGTATGCAAAATTTGGGAGGGAGATTTTCCAAACATTTACAAATATGCAAATTGTCCCACAAACAGAGTTCTCATTTGCATATAGTATGCATATTAAGAATCTCCTGTCCCATTTGCATAAATGGTTCTATAGGAAAAGTTCACACTGCTTTATTTCATTGGTACAAAGATACATTAGGAAAATGTTGCGTTCAGTGATTTAGATACAAATTTAAAGTTGGCTTGCGCCTTTCCCAAACCCCATTAGCTTGTTCATCGATATGTTTTAAAGTACTTATAGTTCAAGGAAAGGTCTACACCTTATCTCAATGCAGTAGAAAAAGTGGTACACCAATGAAAATATTTCATAATTAAGTCACTCATCAAAACAAATACGCTGATAAGTAAGACATCTCTTGTGATTGGATGATTTCTATACACATTGCTTCTATGCCGTCTTGTTTTGTATACTTCAGAACCTTCTGTGTTGCATCTTAATTGAGGGAGAAATTATTAACATTGCACAAAACAATTTTCAATATAAGAAATAAAACAAAACACTTGTTCCCAATGTCTGAAAAAATTACTGTAAATCATGACATGAAATTTGGATGAAATGGTATCCATGGTTACAATTACCACATGGATAATACTAAAATTCTGCTGCATTCACTGACACTCAACAGCAATATGTACTGAATACATACTTTCTGCAGTAAGATGTGATGTAGGGTGTTAGACACAACATTATTGTTACTCCCTTTCTTTCCGAGCAACGACATTCAAGTATTTCATTTATATTCAGCTCATCATTCTGGAAATGTATCTTAAAAGAAATGTAATAAACTACACTGTAAAATTCATGATACCGGAAAACATGCAACTTGTTTCATCTACCTAAAAATATGATGTTACACTTATGTAGCACCTCTACAATTGTATGCGAGTATTCCAATGAAATTGAACAAATTGCTGATAATACACCATTAACAAACTCAACACAATATGAAGGAACTTGTATTTGTAAAAACTTGGATACGTCAAAATGAAGGATACCGTTTTCGTCCAGATTCAGAGAAAAATGCAAGTTGTAATAAAAATATGAAATACAATGACATTAAAGATGGTGTATATAACTGCTGTTACTGAATTGTGATATTAAATTACTCAATGCCACACAACTGATGATCTCGATAACCACTATACTGATTAGATAATTACGGTCCAGAGCTGTTCAATCTCATAAGTTACCTAAGAGTGTTAATATCATCTGTTATCCTGACAAATGATAGGTAAGTAAATCGAATCTCAACCACTCATTCCCACTGTTAGAGTATATTATCACCTATTAGCCTGACAATCGATATGTAAACATATTGAATCTCAACCATTCACTCATATTGTTAGCATATATTAGCACCTGTCATCCTGATAATTGGTATGTAAGAATATTGATTCTCAACCATTCATTACCATTGTTTGAGTATATTATCTCCTGTTAGCCTGACAAACGATACGTAAACATACTGAATCTCGACCATTCACTGTTTGTTACAATATTGTCACCTGTCTGCTTGACAAAGAATAGCATATTGAATCTCAACCATTCACTCATACTGTTACAATATTGTCACTTGTCAGCCTGACAAACAATACATAAGCTTCTCTTTCTGTATACACAAGAAGAGGCATGTCATAATTAATGACAATTATGAAATCATACACAAAACTTCTGATAAGCGTGTACTGTAATGAAAACTACAACACACTTAAAGTAAAATTCCTACTCTTTTGTTCCCACACATTATTACACAAAATGATATAATTTAGTTATAAATGGCTACAAAATTGAAGTTACAGGTAATGGTTTGGAGGGAATAACAAGTTGAATTTGGAATACTTCACTTTCTATTTACCTATAGGTGACTTAATGGATGTTGTTCAGCTTTGGTATATTTGCCCTAGGAACACAGTTAAGTGCCTCTAAGAACATAATGAAGTGTCCTAGTACCAAATGAAGTGCCTTAGGAATACAATTAAGTGTCCTAGCAACATAAATAAGTGTCCTAGCAACACAAATGTCCTATTAAACACAATGAAGTGTCCTTACCTAGCAACACAACAAGTGTCCTAGCAACACAATTTAGTGTCCAAACAAGTGACCTAGAAACACAATAATTGTCCTAGCAACACCAACAAGTGTTGTATCACTTACTGGACTTCATGACATCAATACACATTTACTTTAACTAAAACGTCTATATCCAAAATCAAACCTTCAAACAGAAAAGATTAAGAACTGCTCACATGGCAATACTACACTAACAAATCAAACATTTCTTTTAGTACCACCTACATCTAAACAGCCATTTTACAGAATCCAATATCAAAAATACAAACAGTATGAGAAAAATTGTGGAATACCTGTCCACAACAAAAGGTCATTTTCTTATAAAAGTTCTTCTCGAATCATTTTTCAAATGATAGAAAGACTTGCTTTTTCATGATTGAATTTTGAGGCAGGTATCATTAGAATAGTCCGAATAATAATAATAATTATAGTAGTAATATATTAAGTTATTGCAAATTTCTTAAAATCCACTTCCTACATTACCTTTTCAAATATTTTCTACAAATGCACACTTGTCAGGGCAACATCACCGAGAGTCAGTGACTGCTGACATGCAGAGCTCTGATTTTACACAAATTACAGAATGAATTCTAAAGGATGGTTTTTATTTTTTGATAATAAATATGTTTAGTGTTTCAATGTCAAGGTTACTTTATCATGATTATTTATTAGCAAACTATTGTAAATTTCATCAGTCCCGTCTTCACGCTCTCTCTGCATTCACAATTGGCACATTTGCATATGTGATTAGTTACCATGATTCCGACAGGTGAAATGCATGATGGGAGACAAAGGACATCTGTCATTTGAGGTAAGAAGGCTGTTCTATACTGCAGTGTCACCCACGTACTCCCTGGGAATGAAATGAGAGTGATGTTGTCGTGGTTAGTATGGTATGGCAAACAACATGCAATGTTATCAAGTTAGAGCAATAAATGAAAATGAAAATGAAAATGAAAAAATTATGATTTTAATGACTAGATCAGAGCTGGCAGCATTACTACGTAAGTATACTACAATTAAAAGTTATAGATCATAGCTAAACATACACACACACCACCAACACACGCCACACAAACACACCCAGAGCCTAAGAAATATAAAACTAAACATTTGCACACTCACACACACATGCATATAAAGACACAACATAATGTCATGAATTTAGGTTGGCGGACCCTCCCAACCCTTTCCAGGCCAGGAATTCATAAACATAACAAAATTAATAGAAGTACATGTAGCCTGATAAAACAGACAGAAACACAAACACGCATATATATATACACACACATACACACACATACCTACATACACATACACACATACATACATACACACACATACATGCATACATACATACATACATACATACATACATACATACATGCACACATGCATCTATACATGCATGCATACATACATACATACATACATACGTACGTACGTACATGCATGCATACGTATGTATGTACGTACGTACGTACGTACACACACACACACGCACACACACACACACATACATACATACATACATACACATATGCATATATATATGCACACAAAGAACACTATGATTACCAAATCAGCATTAGTCCATCTACACTCTTTTCACATAGGCAATTAGTTAAATCATTCCAATTGTAATTTATATGTTAAATAAAACCAATTCTTAGGAACTAAAATCAAAACACTAGTACATCTTCTTAACATTTGTCTAAGTTTGTTAAATCTCTGGTTAATTTAATTACCATGCAATTAAGTTAGAATCATTAGTGTACCAGTACACTTGATCTAAAACAAAACTCTCTTCCAAGACCCAATTTCCTTTCAAGCACTGATACAAGTTTTGTGGAACCAGAAAGATGGAAATCGGGTTAAACTGGTAAAGTTGCCCGGACAGTTGTGTTTGAAATCCCACTAAAATGATTAGGGAAGCCTCTGACAGCACTAAACAAAAACACTATAATAATCACTGCAAGACCATAGGCTTACAGACACTAGAAGAAAATAAATACCATATTCATTTTTCTCTAGTTTTACTATTCAGATCATGATGGTCTATTGGTTAGAGTGACTGGATTGGAATCTCCAGGTTACAGGTTTGAGCCTCATCACTGCTGTTTGCACTTCAATGGCTAAAGCATTGGGTATTAAGGTTTAAACCAAAGCTTGTACCCAAGTAAACGCAGCTGTATAATTAGGGACCTGGTGCGATTGATGTTGCACTGTGACTGCTTTAATCCTAAGGGTTTACAGTTGCTGCAATGGACTGTATACACCCCAGGGAGTTGTAGTTTAAAGGGTCTTTGTGCCACTAGAGTAATTATTGTAAAACATTTCAAGCCGTGTCGGAAAGCGCTACAGAAATTCTGACATTCTCATTTATCAACATTAGATCTGAAATGATCTATAAATAGGAAATATGAATAAATTAATTTCTAGTACTGTGCAATGCTTACAACACCACTACTAATATTTTTTTTTTTTAGATTTTCTAACTACTCAATCTTCAATAATTAAATTAATTTTAAACAATTGGCAAAAACAGGATTTTTTTTCATAAATGAAGTCTCGCATTCCAAAACTCTTATTTCTTTACATCATGTGCTTTGATCATCAGAACACTGTTCCGAGTTTTATAACTTTAAGATTAATATTTTTGAGACATACCCCAATATGTTCTGATGTTTGGAAATGTCATCTAGTTTTTTATGCTTATATATTTCTGTCCATTTATGACAAAAACGTAATAAGATCTAACTAGTCATGTTTTGTAATATGACAACCCACATAATGTGAGTGCAAGTGTGGCATATATTTGGAGTATTTGCATTGAGTGATTGCAGTGATCTCTGTGGTTCTACTCTTCTACAAAATCAAAATACAGCACAAAAACACTGCAAACCATGAGAACAAATACAACGGAATATTCACACCATCACTCATACATCATGAGTTTCCGTGATTAGTACACGTCATTTATACCCTGGACAGCATATTTCGCATAAGTACATCGCTTCCGTTTGCATGATTTGTTGTTATATGGACCGATTGGGCACTCATGTTTTCAGTATTGCAATACAGTGCAAATACCACTTGTATGCATGTGCACTGATGCGAGTAATCACTGTAACATATGTACTGATATTACTGAATTAAAGTCGTGTCATAGGATTTGAACTATCAATTTACATAAAAAATTAACTTCCGGGATTAACATGTGATATGAAAATTTGGTAGTTATGTACCATACTTCACATCTCCACATCATGAAAATAATGGATACTAATTAATGTTTACCTGATTTCAAAATCTGTGTGCCTGAAGGGCTCTGAGCAAACTAGTGATAGCAATGTTGCATTGGATAAAGCCAAACACATTAACCTGCCCCTTCATTTTAATATCACAATCTCTTGAGTTGCTTCCTTTCATTTAGTTCAAGTTTAAAACTGTTGTGATAACCAACATAAATATTTTACCAAGTTCCAAGTCTTGGAAAATGAAACATATCACATAAAAGTACTTTCTTTGTCCAATACAACATTTGAAATCTGTTGATCTCAGGTATTTCACCTAACATATGGCTCGTTGTCAATTCTGCATTTAAGGTCCAATGAACAAATTTCCAAAACATCATATATATTATACTAAGCCTTAGAAAGCAATCAACCATTACCGTGAGAACTCAAATCTAAGAATTACTGATGTACTATGACTTTACAGACTGGTGAATTCACGGTGGATGTTAGACAAGATAAAATATATTGGTTTCATTCACTTTCACATATCAGTACAAAGCTAACATCGATCCAAACTCAAGCAGAAGTGATGACATACAGGCCTTGCCAGGTAACTGTCAATTACTGTGTTGTGAAATGTCTGTTGTTATCAGAACTGTTTAACAATACAACGAGTTGGATATACATTTACATGAAATTCACTAGCAAGGTCTGTACGTCACTTCTGCCGAACTGCAGATTGAGGCCAACTGAGTACTGAGACATGGAAGTGAACGAAACCAATGTATTTTATTTTATCTACCTTAAAGTGACCATTTGGATTAGAATTGGATATTTTTTATTTCTGGATTTTTAATTTATCATACAACTTTACTGTTTTTGTACTTGCAAAAAGCAATGTAAAATAACATAACCAAGTCTCTTGTAACTCAATAAATTTCAAAAAAAAATGCAAAAGTGTAAAAAGTTTGTAAATGTACATAACAATAACAATATTGTACACATTTTTGGCAATTTATTGAGTTACAAACAAGGACATGGTGTATGTTCTTTCACATTGTTTTTTCATGTAGAAAAACATAGTAAAGTTGTTTTATGAATAAATAAATCCTAAATAAATACCAAATTCTCATCCATATGAACACTTGAACAGTTGAGTGTCCATCCCCTTAAATGATGGAAAATATACCATTAACAAGCAAATGTTTGACATAGCTGAACACCGATGTTTCATAGTAAGGTTGTATTACCATCTGTCGATGAAAATATCGTGTTGAATTAGGAAGCCTAACATGTCATGTGACGCATGAAATATCACCATAGTGACAGGTAACAAAGATTTTCCACACAAATTTGCTGCCTTTGCCATGTTACAGCAATCATCAACTTTACGTTGAACATTGCTTTTACCAGTTTCACACATCTAGAATACGAAAATATAAGCAAGTCTGTTTGCTACCACTAGATGGCATTGTTCATTGTCTTTCGTTGCTTGTTAATGGTATGTCTTTTTTATTAATTCATTACCAGAAAACAAGAAAGTAGCAAAAAAATAGTCCTTTAGATATAGAATAATTAAAGAGTGTTGTACAGCTCTCTTCACTTCCCAAATAACAAGATGTTAATCTTGTTATTTTAGATCATTTTGGAAAACCTTTTCACGCTGTTACAACTAAACATTGTTCGTTTCTCATTTCATAATATGAAAGTACAGTGTGCACTTTTCAAATACGCATATCAGACCCAGTTCATAAAATTTTATAGTCCCTATAGGATGAGTGTACAGTTTCAAGAAGACAAGATTATGAGCATCAGTGAGACTGGCCATAATGTTTTATATTCAGATTAGTATGTACACTCAAGATAGCAGAGAGTGAACTTTTTCACAGTGAAAGTGTTTAAATGTGTGGTCACTGCAAAGTTGGATGTATGTACATGTATTCATACACAAGTACTCTTCTTCCACTTTAGATTTAGAAACAAACATGTTTTGAACAAATCACTTGTCCGTCTTCAGTGTCTGACTGCACTTGTATGACATGTCACAGACTTCATGTTCAAATGTCTAATGTTCAAACTTTACCATGACAACATGGTCTATTATAATTGCAGTAGTGTGCATACTGGTACAATTTGCGTCACTCACCAAATACAGAACTGAAACTTTTGGAAAGCACAAAGACTGTATGCCATCTTTACTGTGGCCAATCTCACTGAAACTGACATCCGATGCAATCACTTGAAAACTGCATTCCTAAGCTAATCTAGGGCACTGTAACTTTATAGATATCTATTATCTTACTACTTACTAAATTAACTTGTGTAAGCAAAAGTATTTTAACTTTCCCCATACAGATATGAACAAGCAATTTGTAGAAATCTTCATATTAAGAATGTTTATCTTTATCTACTTCTCAAAATCTAAACTGATAGGAATTTCATGGCTTACACGAATACTGCTTCTTGATTGGACAATCCATCCTTTCCACAGCTTGCAAACGTTTACTAGGAATTACCAATGTTTGCAAAAGTAGAATTTCTGCCATCAATGTAGTAATCTAAGTAAATTATGAATATTCATGGACAGGGTTGGTAACAGTGGTTTTGTTAAACTCATGTTTGCAACCCCATCTGCATGTGTATGGAAAAAGATGACACTGATTACCTTAAAATTAATCTACATTTCAAATGTTGCTATCTACCTATTTTAATACTTACATTACACCTCATTTACATTTCATTTATCAATATTAAATGTATTCTAGTATGTTTTACCATGTTCTACATGTCATACCTGTCTGTTAAACTACGTACTCTTTCTTAATGACAGTAAAAGCTCAGTTTATGCAAATCAGTACTTTATGCTAATTACTTTTAATTTATGCTAATTACACATGCACCAGTTAGAATACAGATCTACTCTCTTATCTTAGCGTGAAAGAATGCCATGTTCTTAAGATTCTAATATGACTAATTTCAGACTTATAATTTTCCTTGTTCACCTTAAGACTGCTTCACAAGCCTACACTGGTTAAATTACAGTGCCCTAATCACACAGTTCTGATCTAAACAGATGTCACTGTACCGAACTGGTAGAAGCTAGCTGATAATCATCTAACTCATTTTTAAAAGGATTGAGGTCCTGCTCTATGGGGTAAGAGCCTTCCTTTGTAGGAAAGGTGTCTTCCCCCGTGGAGTTGGGGTGTTCATTTACAGGGTGGGGGTCTTCGTTAACAAGGAGGGGGTCTTCCCTGTATTCAGAGAGCTTCTCACTATATTCGGGGTACAAGTGGACAGGGTCCTTATCACCGTTGATGACTTGATTACCCGAGTCATCAAGGGTGCCGAAATAGTGGGTCTCTGCAGTGAAGGTCTGACGTTCAGGAGAGGATAGATCAGACAAAAGACTTTGTGGAGGGGCAGACTCAACTGTATAAGTGGGGTGAAACTCCATTTCAGAAGCTTCCATCAATGTTGGTTTCTTTTCTTGGGCTTTACTCTCAGGAATTGCTGGGCTCTCCTCTGATTTGGGCGTTTCTTTAGAATCGGTACTTGGTTCAGATACAACACTATCTTCCTGTTCATACCTTCGATCTCGACTCCTACTCCGGCTCCGCCCTCGGCCTAAGCTAAAGGAGCGCCTTCTTCTAGGAGGAGGGCTGTACTTGTTTCTAAGAGAGAAAAGTCATGATGACTTTCAACTGACCTATCAAATTTGAATCTTAAAAGCAAAAATTTACCAGAAATTTTCAAATCATGACAAAATGAACAAGGATTATATAAAATAATTTGGACAGCTATTATTGCATCAATAACAGTTAAATCAAGTAATCAGTCATACTCATGTGTTGATTCAAACCTTGACCAATCACATTCAAACAGACTGATGGCCAATCATATATAACGCAATCAAACTGGACATAGATAATATTCAAATCTAAGAAATTTGATGACCAATCACATACAAATCAAACAGACTGATGACCAATCACATATCACGCAATCAAACCATACATAAATAATATTCCAATTCAGACAATTTGCATCCATTCATATTCAAATTTAACACCCATATGTCCAATCAAATTGTCATCATCAACTCTGAAGGTCAATAATATTTAAATTACTTGCTTTACCAACAATTATATTCAAATAATATTGAATGCTCATAATATTTAAATTGAGCTATACAAAGACCAATCATATTTAAGTCAAACATTACAGCCAATCATATTTAAATATCAGGCACTCTAACTACCAATCAGATTCATACCTTCTTGTCACCTGTTGTACTTAGACCAATTAGATGACTTGCGCACAGTTAAAGATATCATCTACCACTTTAGTCTATACTAGCTAATCTAAGTTCTAGTCATCATCAATATCAACATCACATTCTTTTAACTCCTGTATAGTTAAATGGTAATGATAGCTTCTTAATTCACAAAGTTTAATAAAATCTTGGTTGTTAAATGCGGTACATGATGTTGGTTTCATTCAGTTTCACTTATCAATACTGAGCTGACATCGAACAGATCTTAGGCGGAAGCGAAGTACAACCCTTGCAAGGCATCTTCTGTTCAATATGTTGTTGATGTTACTATTGTTACTGTAATTATATAACAAAACAAGCAGTCAACACTACATTTAATGGAAGTTCCCTCACAAGGCCTGTACATCACTTCCACCTAACTTCTGATAGATGCCGACTCATTACCAATACACTTAAGTGAAAGTGAATGGCACCAACAACTTATCTCATTTAACATCCAAACATCATGAATCCACACTGTATCCCTTTCCCTTTAAAGCTCTCAACCAAATCAAACTATATACATAGTAAAGTTTGCTGCTGTAGTCTTGATATGAACACTCTAGGTCAATTAATGCTCCTTCCAGTAGTAACCAGCTACATACTAACTACATCATGCCACATATGTAAATAAACAGCCGTGGCAGGCTAATGATGCGTTGGCAGTGTTCTGTCTGTAGATGCTGACAATTTTTATGTCTTCATAAACCAAAGAATTGACAAATGCATCAATAATTATTGTTGATTGTAGAAAGCATCCTATTGAAGTTATGTATTTTATGTTGCCCACACATTATTACATGATCAGGCAGTAACATCCACCCCTCAATTAAAGGAGCATGAACTGAATTGATACTTTCTGGGGGGTTTACATTTTGGTCCTTATTCAAAATGTACTTGCACCTACTCACTGACGCATATACTTAACTATCACTTGCAATTGACTGAACTCAAACTGGTATTAAGATATAACATAGCCGATCCCATGGCATAATATATTGTACGTATATGAAAAAAATGCTGAGGAATCCCCACTATGCAATCAACTGTTTTAACAAAGCAGAAGACAATTGTAATGTCATAGGAGGCACACATAAACATTAGCATTACACTAGAGTACATAGTTTAAGCAAGGTTTTATGTACTAAGTATGTTCATTTGATTATAATGCTTATAAATGCAGTTTGTGCCACTTTTAATTACTTGGAGATTACATACTTGACAGGGCATGTAAATATCACATTAAGCCAGCAGAGAAAGCATAATTTTGTCATGTAACAGTTGATGGTTTCAATCAAATTACAGCAAAAATTATGTAGGCTTGGTGTTTCACTCATGTGACATGACATTTAATACACACCCTCAGACAATTTCTAATGCAAAAAACAAAACAAAACAATTACATAGGTGCCGTGAACAGTGGGGATGTACAAGTAGTCAAGTTGATATGTTGATTATCAGTTGGAAAATAAACAATTGCAGCCATTTAAATCATCAAGTCCATGTGTAATGTTTTCATTAGAAACCTGTTTTTACTGCACTATGAAAGAATAGCAATGCTTATCAGTGTTCAATGTGATTGGGCAAAGGACCCTGCTTGTGTTTGTTATGTCTCTGTTATTGTTAGTCTAGATTTGAACGATGTCTAGCTCTGTGTCAAAAACGTAATGTCCCATGAGTGAAACACCAAACCAACATCATTTTAGCTGTATTAACACAATGGGGTGCAAGCTACAATCAACATTAATGATCAAAGTGCACTTCATCTAACTGTTGTTGCACTGGTGAAATAACTAACAAAATACATCCTGTCTATTTGAGTGTGAATTCGCCTGCATCCATATTCAACCTAAAACTACAATACTTGCTCTGAATTTTCATTCCTTAATCATGAGGTCAATAACATGGAAACATCTTCATGCTTCAGAAATACCTTCACATTATCGGAGTAAAGGTAATTGGTGCACAAATTTCCCTGAATACCGTAGTTCTTGGATTTTACATGGTAGATATTTCGAATTTGTGTTGCACACCTCCATCTGAAATTTTGGGAGGCGAGACTTGTATCTTAGCTGCATCTCCTTGTGCTCAGGAGACATAGAAACATCATTTTCACAAACCCTACAAAATGTGACGTCTCTACATTACGAATTGTAAAAATTTAAAGTAGGCTTAGAAAAAACCTGTTGTACACAAGAGCATGGCATTCTGGGAAAAAATCTAAATTCAGGGGCATAACACCAATAACCTTAGTACAATTTAGGTAAGGACTAAAGATGTGTTTATCTCTTTTAACTATGTTTGCTTCCCAGAATGCCTCACCCCAGTGTACAGCAGGGATCTTCTACATCAGATTTGTCAATTTTTATAACTCTATTTTAGAGAAGTTGCATGAAGCCAACACTACTAGTTTAACTACAGCTTTCTTTCTCAAAAAACGTTTTTAGCATCAAATCTGTTTGCCAGGTAGGCCAGCTGATATAGAAATAGTGAATATAGCTTTTCTGGGTCCCCTATGCATAAAGAAATGCAGCTAAGATAAGCTAAGCTTACCTTTGTCCCCCTTTATGTTGACCCATCCTAAGGAGAATGCCCAGCAGTGTGCCCTCTGAGACAATTTGACGTGCTCCTGATGCACACACTTTCTAGTGATGCACCAAAATTTGGTGTTCCCCTATCTCTTACTACATGGGGTGACTCACAGGAAATGCCAATTTTTATCATTTTGACTCACAACAAAATTTGGCTATCATTTTTAAATACTTAGTTTTCTCATTTTGAATCACAACAACAAAATTTGGCTATCATTTTTTAAATACTTACTGATGCCCTGGAATATCGGTTTACACTACATTACATTTTAAATACTTACATTTCCATTGCACTGACCCTACTGTTTGGGCAATGTGCTTCTGTTCTAAAGTGGCAATGTTTATGGACAATTATTTTACAATCTGTGGAGAGAGAAAATTGAGAGTAGAAGTTAAGTTTTCATAACCTTGGTGTTATGTTATAAATCGCAACAGCATGTTATAACACTGTAGCCATGGTAACTTATGAAAAACATTTAATTACATGCTATTTATATTATCTACTCATTTTTGAACACAATAATAATGATGCGTTTGATTTGAACAAACATTTAAGGATTCCCTTTTCAGGCACAAAATACATTCTTCCAATTATTTGAAGTCTTAGTGTACATTTGAAGGAGGGACAAACTTTCCAGATCACCCACGTTTCCTCTCTAAATCAAAATAACATTTTGTGACATGCGTTTAAACAACGTGACATCCTTTTGTTTTCCAACTTGTTTACAGTTAATCTTTTTCCATTATATACTACACAACACTACGATGTTCTATCTTCCTAATACCTTTAATCAACTTCTAGCATGTACATGTATATGATGTAGTAAAGTTATAACTTTGCAAACCCTGTTTTGAGACATCTCGCTTTAAAGTTTAAAAACATGCCACTACGTTATAAGCCATGTTGACTTTCAAATTGTGAAATTGTACCCCTTAGCTTTATACACGTGTTCTAGCTTCTTGACACTCTACTGTATTCTACTGATGTCTGCTAAAATCGATAAAGTTGCAATAAAGTTATTATTTATTTTTATTGTAATTTAGTACCCTTTTTTTCAGTACACTATATCTACCAAATGATATTCTACACACTAACACTTACCACTACATTATTTCTGTTTTCCATATATCTACACATAATATCTGTACATTTCAGTTCTTTTACTTGAAGGCTTACCTCTGTATTGGTACATCTATTTTTCCCTAAATATCATGTGTTTTCCATCGAAAGACACTAACTAATAAATTGTTACCCATGTTTTTCTAAACAACTCAGTTTCGCCATGTAAAAGAACTAAATTCTATGTATGTAACTTGGTTTTCCTACAAAGACACTAACATCTAAATTGCTACCCTTGTATTTCTGTACATCCCCGGTTTCCATCTAAGGACACTAACCTCTGCATTGGTACCCCTGTTTTCCCATTCTTCTAGTTAATGTTTTGCCACAAACTTCACATGATATAGTACTGGTAAAGTGGGTTGCAACAAAGCAGTGATCATTGTAAACATGGAGTTTGGTTCCTCTTACTTCAAATTTGCCAGCCTTTGCTAGTGATGCTGGAATCAAGTAGTGTCTATCGACCAAAAAAAATGGGAGGAAATTAAACAGTGTAATTGTTGTTGACAGTAACATACTAAAATAACAATGTCACATTCAGATATTCTTAAATATGTTCATCATTGGTAAAATATAGTAATAATTGGTTCTTGTATCATAACCACTGATTCTAATTACTGAGGAGCAACATTCAGGTCAACAGACAGGCCACTACATCGCCTAGTGATAAAGCCAACAAACAGACAGTTTGATAAAACTTGCTGACCCAAGCAAGTCACTTAATCAGTGTGCCCTCTAAGCCAATTTGATGTGCCACTGACACACACAATTTCTAGTGACACATCAAAATTTGGTATTTCCCTATCTCTTACAGGGTACTATGTGGTGACTCACAAGAAAGGCCAGGTTTTATCATTTTGACCCACAACAGAATTTGACTATCATTAGAGGGCACACTGCACATAATACTCCTAAGTATCATAACCCTTGGTTGTGATACAAGCAATACTTATTACCATCAATATTACAGCTTTTCCAACACTGTGCTCAAAGCAGTTTATCTATCTGGCATAATGGCCTTGTATAACATCAACTCCTTTAGAAGCATGCATTCCCTGCTGTTTCTGGAAGTGCATTAGGTTTAAAGCATTAACTTGTCAACATCTATCCTACCAGGTACCTAATAGGGAACTTGCAATCAAGACTGAGCATGCTCAGATGCAAAGGACTATGGGATTATCTGTGGTTATCATAATACATAATCTGGAAGTACCAATAAAATAAACCTCCCACAATGGTCAGGGTGACTATGAAGTGATATGTAGTTACAAATAATGTAACAATATTGTTTATAATTATACTTGATTAGTATTTATCATCACATTTCCCATGATGGAACATTCAAAATGACGGGTTTACAAGTTCCGTATTATACAGCTTGGTTGCACAGTCAGGGCTTAAATTTTGCTCAATGACTTCCCCATGCAAACACAAATGGCAGTGGCAAGACCTGAACACACAACCTGTAGATATGAAGCTGACCACTTTAAAAACTCATCCACCATGACAATTTCTATCTAACCAGGTCCCTAATTGTGTCTGCACTAGAAGACTTCTTTACAGAGATTATTACGTACTATACTTACTTTATGTTACCATTTTCTACCTTTTCAACGACAAGTGTTGAGTATTCATTTGGTGTGTAACTAAGTAGGGATCCACGACTTCCCGTTGAACGGATGCTACTTGTTTCACTTCTGTTTTCAGTTTTGTTATTAACGCCAAGATCACCTGCAATAAAAGAAAAAGTTTTAGAAACTATAAAATTGTTACCATGTGGCAAAACCTTGGTGTGTTATCAAATCTTGTTATTTTTATTAATCTTAACACTAACCACTCCAATTACCTAAGATGCTGATAGTTTGAGAAAAATAATCTTAGACTAATAAATGGTTTTGAGAAAACATGAGTGACAACTGTTAACACTTATAACAAGAGACTTAGCTAAAATGAAACGTTTCACGGTAATTGAGAACAGAAATATGACAACTGATTTGACTTCATAGGTATTTTGAACTATTTTGAAAATTAAACGATTTGAAACTGTCATTATTACATTTGTCTTTCCTCCTATTAACTTTTTTTTTAAATCTCACATGGGCAGGACTACCGGCACATGTAAACCAAAACTTGACAGAGAAAAGTTCACTCACACACACACTGTTCAAAAGAGTCATTGTTGAGTTCTAACTTCTACCAATCCAAAAAGACTTCAATTTTAATAGGGCAGCACAATGGTTTTTTTTCCATTTATGACGTTTTTTTGGCACAAATTACATAAAGAAAGTACAGGCATTGATAGTGCACACGCACATGAAATATTAAATTTTATTTCACTGTAAATGCAAATAAACAGTTTTGTATTTAAATGTTCTTTGTTTCATCTGACAATGTTACTTTGTGTTCACAGTGACATAAAATGTATTTGCTTGCAAAATATCTGTGTCTGTATTTCGATTTTTGCAACATAAAACCTTGTGCAACACATAATAAACATTGTGTTGCCTAATTAAGACTCTATCATCACTCTGGTTTGGTAGCACAGTTACAGAATAAATGGCAATTGGAGTGGCCAGGATGAATATAATACAGTTACAGTTGTAGATTTAATTACTAAAATCTCACTTTTAAACCATTTATGACAAGGAAAATATTGCCAATTACCACCTTGAAATATAACATACACTTTACGACATTATACTAACGGAAAGTTTTTAAAAGGGAAGAGAAAATATACAGGACATTAAATTTCATGCAACAAAGGTTTGTAATATCTGGAAGAATTAGAAAATTGATGTTTGTTTTAGTCAGTTTGTGTACTGACTTTCACCTAAGACATTAATCTACATGTTTATATGCAAATGCATCACCTTTAACCTTTCACCTTCACATTACCCACAATACACTTGGGTTGCAAAATTACAAAATGGCTACCGAAACATAATTTTTCTTCCAAAGAAACCCACAATATTCATTCAATTCAATGCATTTTACAGTACAGTTCATACAAATGTTTCACTTTTATGAATGATCTTCTGGATTTGTAACATTTTGTCCAACAGACTTTAATAGTTTGCTAGACCAAACATGGCACCAACATGCAAACTATAACATTCACAGTATAAATAACCAAGAAAAATAAATAAAAACACATTTCCCCTTATTTCACCCTTTGAATTACATAAATATAAAATAAATATATTACACTTACAATTAATCACGGTTTGAAAATTGGGATAAAAACTAGGGAGAAGCTACTGGATAGGTGTAAGTTGGGATAAATATTTTCAAACACTGCTTGAGATTTACATTACATTTTACATTTGGCTAGGTGCATTTACCCACTATATCAATTTATTAGGTAATATGGAGAAAAAACTGGAAGGATATATCGGTACAGGTAAAATATATACCACTTTGACAGGACCTTGATGCGCAAGTGTGATACATGCAGAGAGGATTGGCAGCAGGAGTGCTTGTGAGGCTGTTGGCAGCTTAGTATTTTCATGATTCCAAGGAGAGTCATGAAAGGAAAACATAAAACACTACAAGGACAAGCTCATTTTACCCTTTGTACTTCAACTTGCACTTTTGCATTATGTATTTCATTTTGACAACTGTGCATTTATGTGACTGTACATGGAATAATCACATTTACACTGCATTCAATACTTTTTAATGTCATTTTCAATTCTTGGTTTTCGGAAATATTTCTGGGTGACTTAAATCTATATTTTCATTTGCAGGTGATTTTATTGCAATATATTTCCCCATACTTACAATTAATATTACCGAAGAAAAGTGAAAATTCAATATTTTTTATCATAATTAATGTTTATTCCACATACCAAAGTTCATGGAAATACTTTTAGTCAAGTGACATTGGCAAAACTAATTTGTAATTTTTCAATCAAAATTAAGGTTAACTCCACATAGCAAAGTTCCTATGATTCAATATATGAAAATACATTTAATCAAGTGACACAGGCAAAACCAATTTACAATTTTTCAACTTAAGTTTTCTATTTTTGAAAGACATTATGTAGACTCATATAGAAAGGTCATTTGATTAGTAAATATGTTTAAACTTGATAACTTTTGATAAATATTACTAATTTATTCATAATTATGTTCATATTCACTGTCTTCAGAAATCATGTCATTAGAGTCTGAAAGTTTACAAATAAGTATTCAATTTTTTCATCTAGAGTTATCAAGTTCAAACGTTTCAAAATTTTGATTACAAAATGAGGAAAATATAATTTCATTTTGTATAATCAGATTTAGCAAGCATTGACTTGTTTACATGTCAAGTGAAGCCATTCCTCCATAAAATAACATTACAAAACAAGGTTATAGAGATCTGGGTTAAAATTTTAAGGACTTCATGAAAGCCATTGGGAAGGCAACTGACATATGGCTGTAACATAACACAGAACACAAGTCATGCACTGCATTCACAGTTAATAGTAAAGTTGATAGTTTACTGCATGGGTGAGCCTGCAATGTACTATGTCTAGTAGGCCAGACCTTATCAACAATTTGATTACACTTAAACACCAAGAAGTCAAAGAGTTCAATGTGATAAATAGAGAAACTCATTGCTAGCAAGTATTTTTAGCAAAGTTGCAGATGGGCTAACTCAATGATTGGTGTATTAAATTTAGTTGTAAGTGCTTTGGAGTGTTGATTTTAATTTGGTCAAGTTCATGTTTAGAAATGGCAAGAGGGGTTGGTTACTAATTACCTTGTCCAGAGAGAACACTTCTGTGTATATCTCCATCATTAACCCCTTCAATACTGAAAACATTCCCGCCAAAATTATTTGGACAAAATTCTTGTTTTATGTAAGTTTTTGGCATATATCAACTTCATTTTAGACTGGAATTAAAGAAATGTTACTTCCTAATAAAGTAATATTATTATAATTAGGAAAATATTCAAATAAATTGGGTCCCCATATTATTTAAAACTCGTCTCTAGTCATGAAAGGGTTAATGGATGACTTTGAACCCTACTATCCCTTCATAATTTTTCTCAAAGTAGTTTTCATCTCTATTTTTTATCTAATTCATGATAAACAATCTATTGTGAACATATATAGTCGTTTAAAGCCAAAGCAAATACATAAAATAACGGAAAAATTCTAAATATGGTGAATTTTTTGTCATTTGATTTGGTCTACAAAATCATTGCTGGATCAAAGGTCAAAGGTTACAACATGCACTTGCCTTGGTTGAAATAGTCATCAATATATTCCACTGATTGAGAAATGCGGACTGCATGATGAGATGGTGAAATGAGAGAGCATGCAAAAAGAAAACAAGGAGAACAATGCAATTCAACAGAAAATTAATGTCACGTAATGTATGCAAAGTATACAATTTAACATTGTTGAAAAAAAGCTAGGAATGAATGAATTTAGAAGAAGCAGAGCAAAAGTTGTCATCAACTAAGAGGTGAAGATCGAGTTATGAAATTAATGCAAATAATAATCGATACTTCATGTTGCCATGGACACTAGGTGTTGTATGACACAAGATTTGATGATGTAGAGATGTGTGATTTGATGGAAATGTGTCTGTTGTATAGCTGATGTGTGATTTAATGGTATGGAGATGTCTTCGTTGTATTACAGATGTGTGATTTGATGGTATGGAGATGTCTTCGTTGTATTACAGATGTGTGATTTGATGGTGTGGAGATGTCTTCGTTGTATTACAGATGTGTGATTTGATGGTGTGGAGATGTCTTCGTTGTATTACAGATGTGTGATTTGATGGTGTGGAGATGTCTTCGTTGTATTACAGATGTGTGATTTGATGGTGTGGAGATGTCTTCGTTGTATTACAGATGTGTGACTTGATGGTATGGAGATGTCTTCGTTGTATTACAGATGTGTGATTTGATGGTGTGGAGATGTCTTCGTTGTATTACAGATGTGTGATTTGATGGTGTGGAGATGTCTTCGTTGTATTACAGATGTGTGATTTGATGGTATGGAGATGTCTTTGTTGTATAACAGATGTGTGATTTGATGGTGTGGAGATGTCTTCGTTGTATTACAGATGTGTGATTTGATGGTGTGGAGATGTCTTCGTTGTATGATAGATGTGTGATTTAATGGTATGGAGATGTCTCTGTTGTATGACAGATGTGTGATTTGATGGTATGGAGATGTCTCTGTTGTATAACAGATGTATGATTTGATGGTGTGGAGATGTCTTCGTTGTATTACAGATGTGTGATTTAATGGTATGGAGATGTCTTTGTTGTATAACCAATGTGTGACTTGATGGTATGGAGATATGGCTGTTGTATAACTGATGTATGATTTGATGGTGTGGAGATATGGCTGTTGTATAACTGATGTATGATTTGATGGTGTGGAGATATGGCTGTTGTATAACAGATGTGTGATTTGATGGTGTGGAGATGTCTCTGTTGTATGACAGATGTATGATTTGATGGTGTGGAGATGTGTTCGTTGTATGACAGATGTGTGATTTAATGGTATGGAGATGTCTCTGTTGTATGACAGATGTGTGATTTTAATGGTATGGAGATGTCTCTGTTGTATGACAGATGTGTGATTTGATGGTGTGGAGATGTCTCTGTTGTATGACAGATGTGTGATTTGATGGTGTGGAGATGTCTCTGTTGTATGACAGATGTGTGATTTGATGGTGTGGAGATATGTCTGTTGTATGACAGATGTATGATTTGATGGTATGGAGATGTCTTCGTTGTATAACAGATGTGTGATTTGATGGTGTGGAGATGTCTTCGTTGTATAACAGATGTGTGATTTAATGGTGTGGAGATGTGTCTTGTATCACAGCTATTGGTACTAAAGATGCACTTTTTTTAGCATTCATAGAAACTGAACACACATTTAGATGTTCTGTGATATCTTCAAATGACCATTTTGCTGATAACTCATACTTGTACAAGTATTAAATATTTGATATTCTATACAATTGGAACCAAAGCTTTTACCACCAGAGGGTATTTTAAAGTAAAATACTAAGCATTTAAAATACTATAAATCAATTGCTTTAATAGAAGAAGGTTTGAGGTGATAGCTGTCAGCTACAGACGTTGAGACAATTCTTCTTATAACTTAAGTCTTGACATCAATCTACGAGTTGCTGGAGTTGGTACAACTGCTCTCTTTTGGTACACTTTTGTAGTCAATTCATCATGTGTCAGGACAGCGATTGTTGAATGCCTTGGCAACCAATTGGTGATTGCCATAGTGACCAACATGCAGGGCTGGTATTAGTGAATGCCATAGTAACCCACATATAACAGGCCTTTTGTTGAATAATACCCTATTAACCCAGGTTAACGTTATTTTCATTGAATATTTCAATAACCATTTTGAGGCTTGCTCTTAGGTGAATGTCATGATGATTATCACACCAGTCTACTATTGGTGAATGTCATAGTGACAAACATGCAAACCTGCCATTGGTGAATGTCATTGTAACCATCAGACCCGGCCTGCCATTGGTGAATGTCATGGGAACCATCAGACCCGGCTTGCTATTGGTGAATACATGATAGTTTTGTTTTTAAAAGTTCACAATTATAAAATAAACAGAGAAAATGTTTCTTTCATGGATATCTACACATAACAGAAAATTTACAGTAAAGACAGAACTAAGGAAATGACAAGACAAAAACATTATTTTGTTTTTTGAACATAGACTTAAAGTCCATTTAATGCCAGACACAGAAAAACATATTATAATGCTGACGTATAATAATGAAAACCTTAGATACAGTAGCATGGTAAAACTTAATTTCATTCAGAAGTATTAATATTCTGCCAAGTATAATGCAAATTTCATGATTCTAGGTGTTTTGAATAATTTGATGCATAAAGTATCATAAACAAACATTTGTTACCATTTATGCAAATACTAAATACTAAATAGACAAAATAACATGATTCAAAATATGAGAAGAAAATGAGACAATACAGAAACAAACCCTGAAATTTAGTTGGATATTATACACCAAATCTCTTCAAATATGATGTATTAGGAGTTGATTAGTTTTCAATTTGATATTTTAATTACGATCAGGATGTGTCTGCATCTGAGACATTTGGTATTTTAAAACCCGACCAGGATGAAAACATAACAATATACGTAAAACAAATAAAGATTCATAAATGCAAAATTATCAATTGCTGTACATGTATTGCCCTAACAGAAAAAGTACAAATTTCAACACTGAGCTTGCAAGATCAGAAATTAATATGAATTTGTAAAATTTGAATGGTAAATCAAGGAAACATATAAACTCATTATATTGGGTAGGGAGATATATTTTATCGCATTATATTGCACTATCATAGATTATAAATCTTTCAAAAATATTTTAAATTTTCAAGGACAGCAATCTTAACAGGAAGTCAATGTGATGTCATCATTTCCTAGGGCTTATAGACAGGAAGTCAGATTGACATCATTTTGTTCCCAAGGACTTATGGGTAAAACATGGCGATCGATTGAAAACAAATGCTTGTAAGAAAAAGGATAAAATTTGGTGGTAGAGTACAAAACACACAAAATCTAATTTGAAACACTCATTATTAAAAATTGCTGTTTTTTCTTTAACCACTTATAACGGTAACTTGTTTTTCAAAAAAAAATTTAACCATTTTTTTTAACCTATCCTAGCCACAGCCTAAAATAATTTACTACGTATTGCACCTACTCTGGTATGTATTTGAAAGTGTAACTAAAAAGGGCACGGTCTGTAACTTGTAATAACTTTTTGGTTTTCGGTGGTTACTTCTATCTGTTTTATTTGGAAATATCCTTATACAGGTGTATTATTCCAACAACTAAACATGTTGAATCATGCATAACACTACGTCATATTCCGGTTACCGAAGTTCCAGCCATTTTGCAGGCGTGTACCACAAGAGGGCGCCCCCAGATTACGCAAAAAGTGAAGGCTAAAATTTTGTCATGGCCACTGATCATATGGCATGGCATTGCATGAAGCAGTGAATAAAATGTGTGTCAATGAACCCCATGTGTTCTTAAAAGGGCATGAAAGTAATGGTTAGGCATGTTTTGATTACTGGTAGTCGGTAATAAAAAAAGTACAGCAGGTATAACGCAAGAAATGAATTGCAAGTTTGTGTCTACTGTCTTTATGGTACAATACTCAACTATTCTCGCATTCACTTCTGGATTACAAACAGTACTCCACCAAACCAATTCACAATCTTTTTTTTCTTTCCGATAAACTGGAATATGACATATAGATAGAGCTGTCACCAGCAATCCAAATACAATAAAAATAATATTAAAAAAAAATATCATGACATGACTCTTTTGGTAATATCAAAAAATTCCACAACTATCAAGGTTTCTGTTATCAACCCTCTTTGTGCATATGCTAGCACTGCTATTGTGTTGTATTGCTTTGCTAATATATAAACTTTAGTGTGTATTACGTTAGTGCATTTTGTACGCCAACATTGGCAAAAAATTGGGCCCCAGTTTAATACAGACTACCACTTCAATAATATCATAAGAACTATGAATGTCTTATGGAGACAAAAAATACAAAGTGGTCTCAAAAAATATCCTTGCTATATCATATTTATCTATACCATTTCTCCAAATATCTTATGACTACCTGAAAAGGAAACTAAACCAAACCATTATTTTCTTCAATATATACCTCTCTAACCCTAGAGTCAAAATATATAAAAATTTTACATAACATACCAACATGTTCTTCTTAGTTTCTATTTTAAATTTATACATTTTTTTGATAAATTTATTTGTATAAATAATCTAAGGATTAAGCTTAAACTGAGAGGCCAATTCTAAAAACGTTCTGTTGAACTTAATAATTTAACTTCATTTTCTTAAGCTACATCTTTTATGATCTTTATATCACATACTTGATGAATCTCAAGTATTGATAAGTTTAGAAGTTACTATGTCATAGATGACAAAAATATCATATTATAAAAATTATGATGACAAAAACTATGATTGCTTTAAACATAACTTTTACAGTCTTTCTCACTATAAAATCACATTACATTCCCTAGCAAGCACCAGTATCTATCACTGAAATTTTGTTTCATGTTTGTTTATCTTTCTCACTAATCACATTACATTCCCTAGCAAGCACCAGTATCTATCACTGAAATTTTGTGTCATGTTTGTTTATCTTTCTCACTTATTTACCTCAGTACCAGCTGAAATACATGATGATCAAGCCAGATTAGTATTTAATTGGCTTACGATTTTTTGGCAAACAAATAAAAACAGTACCTCTCGAAACCTCACTAACTGAAACTTTTTTCATATTTGCTTTCATTTTCGACCTTTATGTTTTTGTACTTGTTGAAAAACACACATAATTTACCAAGTGATTACCATTCTACAAACGTACAATTTGTTGACGAATAAATAAAGATTATTGACAAATAAATAAAGAATCCATACCTCTCTTAAGATTTAGATTGTTTACTCACATATAAAGATTGCAAATAAATTTATCAATATTTTAGTAAACTTTTAAGGTAATTTGACGTGAAGGTATAAATTTGAGAAAATCAATGAAAAGTTACACTTGCCTTGTATTAACATCTAATGGTGTAACCCATCCGAGTCAGTCATTTAAGAATTAAATCTTTTTGAAAGAGTCTGCTGATGTGCAAAACAGTCTTTTAATAACTTACACTTTTTGAAAAAGTCTGGTGATATGCAAAACTAGTTGAAGATTCAAGCCACTTTTGGATTCATTCACAACAAAGTCATGTAATAACTTACACTTTTCAAGTAACTTAATAAAAAAATCTACCCAAAGTTAATGAAAAGTACATCAGAATAGTTATTAGTTGTTTTGAATTAGTCCTGAACACAGAATACATTAAGTAATTTATCTCCTACTACTCCTACCATTGGATATTTCGGCTATATCACTTGGACTTCTGCAACTTTCATTGCATAGACAAATAATTAAATATGTATTTGTTACATATATATAGACAGTGAACATAAAAAGTCACTGCTTTGTCCGTCACAATATTCATTTCCTGTTCATCTGCATAATGTATGTGAAGTTTAATATGAAATAAATAGTTTGACAACAATTTATTTTTTCATGGAAATTTGCATATTCATGGTAGCTAATTTCACTAAACTAATGTCTGTGTATGATGTGTGTGAGTAAATAAATTAAATATTGACTACAATTTGCATATTCCTGGTGTACTAATTCCCTAATTTATTAGCAGAAAGCTATGAAATATATGTATATGAAAATTTGGGGACTAATTTCATTCATTCATTTGTGTGTGTGCGTGTGTGTGTGTGTAACACCATGAAAGATTCAATATTGACTTGAAATTTGTATAACATGATGTCCAATGATTCCTTTGAAAAGAGATCATTATCAACAGTTTTACATCAACTATTAAGCTTTTTACAGCCCAAACAAAACAATATTTAGAACTTTGTATTCAATTTAACTTTTGTTCCAAACACAACTTGAACATTTCAACATTTCACACTCAGTACACGTGATCTTATGGACACGTGGGCCTCCTAATACCTTGTAGAACTTCATTAAAAAGCCTGCCGAGATGTGAATCTCATCAAAGATTCCATCCTCTATTGTCAAGATTTTAATATTGACTAAAATTTGTATAATGTGACGTTAGGTGATGCCTTCATTAAGTTGAAATTAGAATTTGAGATCATTATCAACAATTTCAAACCAACTATTAAGTTTCTTAGAGCTCACATGTAGAACTTCTTTAAAAAGCCTGCCGAGATGCCAATCTTAATGCTGATTAACTGTGTATCTATACATGTAACAAATACATATTAAAATTTTGTCTATGCAATGAATGTAGATATGGACTTCATAGAAAAAAATCCAATTAAATTGTGAAATGAGATGGGTGAGAAGCAACCAAATCAGCATCAACAACAAAAACTACATGTATTGTATGAGAGGGAGCCTAATCCACTATAGCAGGGATTGACATTTACACTTTTAGTATGTGGTCCATATGGAACAGTGTGCCCTCTCTAATGATGGCCAAACTTTGTTGTTATGGGTCAGTATGATAAAAACTGGCATTCCTTGTGAGTTACTACATATTAAGAGATAGGGGAACGCCAAATTTTGGTGCAACACTAGAAATTGTGTGTGTCAGTGGCACATCAAATTGGCTTAGAGGGCACACTGATGTGGATTACCAGTTTCAGAATTTGATGGTCCCTAGTATTATGTTTGTGGTTCCGTGTTAGTCATTAAAGTCTATCAGTGTTTATAATAATTATTTTTACTTTATTTGTTGTTTTTGTTTGTATTTACTGTATATTTCATAGTGTAGGAATTTTCACTATTTCTGAATTAGCTCTCTTTGCTAAATACACATTCAATTTGATGACTCAAATTAGTTGATTCATACTGCATACTTTTTCAAACCACATGTTAAGCTTAATTTTGCCAAAGTTTGAAAACAACAATAGACCAAAATTCAGTGTTCACTGGATTCAAGACTCACAGCTAAATTCAAACCCCTGCTTTTCTTATCTCTAAGCTTGCCTAACTCTAATTCCCTAGTGTGAGTACAAATATACATCACTCAGATCACTAGTTAGTACTGTTTTACTCTTATGTTCTGTTCTGTATACGAAGACTTTTTAGCTTCTGTATACAGTACATTGAGGGGGGGGGAGGGGGGGGGGGGCATTAATAGTGAGTTATACAATGTAAATCTGTTCATTATCTCTGTTCTGATTTAATTAGGGGGGGGTATTAATAGTGAATTCTACAATGTACATCATTATCTCTGTTCTGATTTAATTGGTCCACTGTATCTAAAACCCTAACGGACAAGACCGCCTGGTCCCAGTAATTTTCTCCTGTGCTTCTGGGTCTGCATTCCATATTAAGAAAGCCATAACATTTTTTCAAAAAACCCAACTAACTACATTATTGAGATTTCAATATTTGATACTGACGCACACAGTTACAATAAACAAAATATTCAATGCGAGAATAAATGTCAGTATCATTAATACATGTAAACCATAAATATTGCTACTCGTAGTTGGAAAATAATTGCGTTTTTGCCAACTTATTGATATTGCCATTTGTGAACTACAAGAGGCTGACATGACACGTATGACACTACTCTTTATCTTTGATGATGCCGATAACATGATGCCAAAAAGTTTGGGCTTATCCTAAAAAATGTCCCTTTTCTGATTATCAATGTTCAATAAACTCAATGCCTAAAGTTTTAGATCTGTGTGACAGATCAATATCAGAAAAAGGTTTTTAAAAAACTGATAACTAATCAAGACTAAAGTGTTGTGGTCATGTATACAAACACATTGTACATGTACTTGTATTCTCAGATCCATGGGTTGTGTACTACATTCTAGCATGGAATTCAAAAGTTTCAAAAGAAAAAACCTTCCATTTGGTCAAATATTATTATATCCTCAGATGTTCTTTCTTAAAACAAAATTGCAAAATTGAAATAATTAAAAGTGATAGTGAATCATCAAACCAGAACTAATTTTGTTGGATAACAAAATTTAATCATTTGTTACCATCGATAGTGAATAATTGCAGAACAGACTTTGTTGGATAATACTAGATCAATTCATTATCATGTGAAGTAAACGTGCAACAAATAAAACCTTGCCAAAAGTGACATTCAATGCTTCTTTGCATACACGTATTATCATGATGGCGCAGGTCAACCTTTATACTGTCAAGTAAGAAATGAACTCCACAGTGCAGACTTCTCTTGTGATATACAGTGTATGACGTCTTTCAAATCAAGCGCTCCGATTCTGCAAGATGAAATCATTAAGAACACCTGTCCACTGTTGTGATAACACCTGTGATTTACATGTAACTGTACACTTTCCACCTGGCAGTCTGGACAGCGTGAGTCATGCAGTATGTAAACCCATGCTACCTCTCAACAGGTGTTGTGGATGTTCAGTCATTGTCTATGTCAAAGAGTGTGATTTCATAATTGTCCTGGTGTGTGTGCCCTTTCATTTGAAGTGCCTGCCTAATAACACCAATTATCTGAATTGTTATTACACTAGGTGTGCACAATACTTGCCAGGGTATCACCACAGGCAGGTTGATATAGGATTGTATAGCCTACTTAGCACATGCTATGACAAACCATATCTCATGTTATTAGACACCTTATCACATGCTATTACATATGTAGGATGTGATAATGGGTCAAGTCTGGTGGTGTGCCATATCCCATAGATGGGAACAGTACAAGACATACACTAATAACTTACAAAAAACAAACAATAGTTTCTCTTTTCACTTAAACTACTTACTGAAATTCAAAGAACAAAATAATGAGGACAGATCATAGCAAAACTTACAAGTGAAAAAATACATCAAAACATAAAGAAGATGAACAGATAACCACAATGAATAAGACATTGCAATTTATACCACTATAAACTGCATTTTAACACCTAAAGTGATTGCTCAAGCGGACACAACAGCATGCAGGGAAACTTTGAGTGAGGTAATATAATACATTCAGGATGTACCTGCGCTTGCTGATCTTCCAGGCTTAGATCCAGGTACTTGAAGCGTGTCTTTGGGGTGATGGGGTAAACTTTTTGTTTTATCCTCATTGGTTAAATCTCCTTGGGAGCTGTGGCGCCGTTTGTCTTTGTCTTTATCTTTTTTACCAAAACTGAAAAACCTTCTCTTACTTCTTACAGGTGATGTCCCTACAATGGTGCAAAGGACAAAGTAAGATGTATCATAACATACACAAACTAAGTTGTAAACATTTTCACAGAAAATATGAAATTTATATCCTGGTTGTTCTTCGCCAATGATGATGACATGCGTCTACGTCAATGGTACTGTAAATAATTCCAAAGGATCATTATTTTTCCCATTTCTCTCTCTCTCTCTCTCTCTCTCTCTCTCTCTCTCTCTCTCTCTCTCTCTCTCTCTCTCTCTCTCTCTCTCTCTCTCTCTCTCTCTCCCTCCCTCCCTCCCTCCCTCCCTCCCTCCCTCCCTCCCTCCCTCCCTCCCTCCCTCCCTCTCTCTCTCTCTCTCTCTCTCTCTCTCTCTCTCTCTCTCTCTCTCTCTAAAATTAGACTTCCACTGAATTAATCATCTATTTATCTTCATTTCATCTATGTTGCCACAATACTTTGGAACAAACTGTCAAGAACTGTCCGCTCTGCACCCAGTATTAAGACTGCTATTACCTTTTCGGGAGAGCTTATTTTTTAATTTTTCGCAATGTAATGACTTACAAACACAGATTTGGTCAATGTGGTTTCACATTGATTGTTCAAGTAAGAAGCCATGATAAAATTGACTTCCAGCTAAAATGATGTAGGCTCGGTGTTTCACTTATGGGACATTACAGCTAAAATGATGTAGGCTTGGTGTTTCACTTTATGGGACATTACAGCTAAAATGATGTAGGCTTATGTTTTTGACACAGAGCTGGACATATTTTAACTCTAGACTAATGATAAGAGAGACACAAAAAACCACTTTGCCCAATCACACTGAACACTGATAGCATTGATATTCTTTCACAGTGCAGTAAAAACTAGCTTCTAATGAAAACATTACACATGGACTTGATGATATTAAGGGCTGCAATTGTTTTACTTTCTATCTGATAATCAAAATTTCAGCTTGCCTACATCTATATCCCCACTGTGTAAGTTTTTATTGCATTAGGAGTTGTCTGAAAGTATAAATATGAAAGTATCAATTAATTAAAAATCCAGGCTTCCACTAGATTAATTGAAATCCCCCCAAAATACCTCATTCTCATCCACATGGCCACTTTAAACGTAGTTTTAACATACCTCTGCTTTTTCTGAGACTTCCTGAAGGACTTGGAGATGGACTTGGACTAGGACTTGGTTGTAGCTCATCAATGGGACTCTATATATTTAAGAAAAATAAACGAATATATAAAAAATGGATTTGACATATAAGACATTTCTCAATGGATGTAAGTTGGCAAGATGTACTGAATTACTTTTTCAAAATATAATGTGTGAATTGGCTTAGCAGAAAGGAACTTTCTTAAAAAGTAGAACCACAGAATCAAACAATATTGAACACTTTAATGGCCACAGTAATGGCATACCGGTACTCCACATTGGGAAAGCGGTAAATTGTTAATCACAGCATTTTGTTCTTATGTTTTGAAAAAATATGTACACAAAAATACAAAGTTATTCTAATTCCACAATGTCAATATAATACATGAACAGCAATCATATCACATAAGTGTAAAAGTAAACATCTAATCTGGTAAAGTGGCCATATGGATGAGGATTGGGTATTTATTTTGGATTTTTTAATTTATATATTACAATTTTATCACTGCTTCCTACTTGAAAAATACTGTGAAACAACATATGCCAAGTCCTTGTTTATAACTCAATAAATTGCAAACAATTAATAAATGATAGTGTGAAATGTTTGTCATTGCATTATACAATAACAAACTTTTTACACATATTTTTTTTTTTAGCTTTCTGCAATGTATTGAGTTACAAACACAGACTTTGTCTCCATGTATATTGTTTCACAGTATTTTACAAGTAGGAAGCCATGATAAATTTTTTTTATAAATTAAAAATCCAAAATAAATACCAAATCCTTATCCATATTCCCACTTTAAATACTTCTCTCTCACAGCATGACATGTGTTTTGCTTGTATGAGTATAATGGTTTATCTGTTTGGGGAAATCTAGTTTGCTGATTGAAACAGTTTTCAGCTAACATGCAAGTGTCAAATTTCTTACTCTTAGTGGAATCGTGTCATTTAAAGCAATAGGGAACTTGCAAATCCAGACTGAACATGCACAGATGCAAAGGATTATGGGATTATCTGTGGTTATCGTAATACCTAATATAGAGCTAACGATAAAATAAACCTCCCACAATGGTCAGGGTGACTATGAATTGATCATTTGTGGTTAAAAACAATGTAACATTATTGTTTACAATGCTAATTGATTAGTATTTATTATCACATTTCCCATGATGCCACATTCAACATGGTGGGTTTGCAAGTTCCCTATTGATGCATGCCAGAATAGCTATAACTCAAACCGATTTATAGTTATTTTTATTTTCATAGTTGACATATGTCGTTGAAAATGTTGAAGTATAATGAAAGAAAGTCTGATGCTATTATAAGTATTTCATCTACAGAATTTTGAGAGTATGCAAATTTACAATCTGCTAATTACCGGAACTTCTCCTGGACAGTACGACACATTCTAAATGATTGTTTGAGTATAACGATTTATTCTATTTTGGGATCATGATTATCATTGTCTTAAGCTCATGGTGGCCACACTTGCAGGGATTTGGATGATCCTGAAGGGGGGTATATCCCCTTCCAGGAAAGAAAACTCTAATTGTGTGTACAATCCTACATACACATCAAATTCAAAAATGGAAGTAACATTGGCTGAGCAATCTTTTAATTCGGGTTTCCGTTTAATTAAAAATATAATTTTATGTTTTTATTACGATGTATGGATAGAAAAGTGAGCAAAGCATGAAATTCCACTGCAACAACAAAGAGTGACACTACTATCACCATGTGGACATATTAGCAATAAAGGGATATGCTGGTTGTCACCACTTGTCAACTACTTTGTATTGTGTATGCATGTTTTGTTAAATTCTATCATTTATGATATGACAACGTCGGAGTAGAACAGACTAGGCTGTTATAGAACATAAAATATTTAAATCAGATTAAACATAACAATCAACTGAAATACAGTAAAATATTCGACCGGAACACAGCACTGTACAGGTATAGAGTTGCTTTCCAACTGAGCTAGTATAAGGTTAGTATTGTAGCCGTAAAATACTAACACCCAGCTGGCATTAACAGCTTGTGTTTAAAAGTTGATGACCTGCACCAGACAAATGTGAACAACAAGCCAGCTGGGTTTTCAAGGCCCATCACTCAATCCAAGGTTCTCATATAATAGAGGAGCCATTAGCATTTGATATGAGCAATTTCTTGTTCAGGAACATCCTTTACTATTGCTCTGCCAGACAATAGTTTTTCCTCACCCAAATGTTAATTCTAGTTCAATATGGTTGTGATTTTAACATCGATTTAACACTGGGCAAGCATAATGAAAAGGAATTCTACAGCTGTACCATAGACATACAGACATGTACGTTAGCATGTATTTACATATATTAGCATATATTTGAATATAGTGTATTTATATCTATATCTTTATTTATATGTTTACATATATTAGCATGTTTGCATATATTTACATGCATTTACATGCATTTGCATACAGTATACACGAGCATGTATTTAAATCTACTGCAGTGGCATATTTGAGTAGCATGTACATGTATTGTATGATATCTGGACCAGTGTGCACTGAAAGATAGTTATCACATACATGTAGGATACATTCAAGAACTTGTCTGTCATTTTAGTTATCACAGACCTAAATGACACATATCTAACTTCATACTATTGTATGGTTTGTCATATTTAAAGCATCCAGCTCAGTTTACCAAATTAATTTGTACTAAATTTATAAAATAAATCAATTGTTGATTCATAAGAATTGCTTCATTTTACGCATTTTTTTTAATTGTCTGTAGAACAGAGAAAGCATATTAGTATTTATGCATATATTATAAGAAGTATTGCATCACACAAGTGTGTCTGAATACTAAGACTGCATAACAAAATAAGCTAAGGGTAAGAGCCGACATTGTACATTTTATTAAACAATCAAGAAAGCATGCAAGTGTAGCATTCTAGCATCTTATGTCATATGGAAAAAATGACTTGCACAATGCCACATATATCATTTCATATTTACACAATGTTTGAATAAAAGCACTGTGTGTGTGTGTTTGAGTAATTTATCCACTGACAGACAACACTGATCAAAACCACTTAAAACTACAAACGACATGAATAGCTGATATGTTTCTACAGGTATAATAATTGACATATACTTCTATTTACAGATGGTGATGCAGTAATAATGGTGGTGCAGTAATATTGGTGATGTAGTTCATACTACGAAATGACATGTTTGACAAATGTGTTAATAAGAGGTATTGCAAGACAGTGCTGAGGCAAATAATACAAACATGATATAAAGTGAATGCATGTGTAATAAGGTACATATCACATACACATTTACAGTGAATGCATGTGAGATATGGTAAATATCAGATGTTAAACTAGACAGTACATATGTGTGACACAGCAAAAATTACATGAAAGACAGGACAGGACAGGACATGGACGTTACATAGTGAATGCTTGTTTGATAACTTAAAGGCAAAAATCACACATAAGGTAGACAGTACGTGTTGTATGTGTACATGTATTGCATGTGATATAAATATTGTATGTAAGATATAGACATTGTCAAGTGTATTACATGTTTGACATGACAAATATAGTATACTGGATACAAACCTGCAATACACAACAAAATCGAAAAATGAACATCAATAATCGAATGAAACAGAGCTAGATAAAGAAATCGAGCCGCATTCACCACATCTGATATTTTCAGATTGGTTAGATATGACAGTAATATATCGCATGTGTGATAAGGAACATACCACATGTCAGACACAACATGTAAAAGTACTGAATGTGTGATAAGGCACTTAATACATGATATAAGGGGCTTATTACATGTGATAAGGTGGAGATAACATGCAACAAACAGATATGGCATGGGTGCATGATAGTATATTACATAGCTTGCTTGAATAGCAGGTGCTTCAAACAATTCACTTCTAACTACAAACTACATGTAGGTGCATGTGAATAAAAACTACTTTTTACGCAAAACTGCAAACAGAAAATGATCAA
Organism: Glandiceps talaboti; assembly: GCF_964340395.1. Classification (NCBI taxonomy): domain Eukaryota; kingdom Metazoa; phylum Hemichordata; class Enteropneusta; family Spengelidae; genus Glandiceps; species Glandiceps talaboti. The sequence continues at coordinate 19,159,606 of NC_135557.1, forward strand.
AAATAATCAAATTTACCTTATCTTGATCCTTATGTTGTTGAGGTTACCATGGTAACAACATAAGGCCATGCAAAAGAAAATATGAAAAAAATATCTTAGCTTCTGGAAATAAAATGTACCAAGTTTATCTACGATACACTAACAATACAAGAGAACATTCTATGATATTCAAAGGGAGAATGACCCTCAGAATCAATTTTCCTGAAAACTCAATAACTGGCAAAAGTTTAATAACTATCTTTTTCGTATTTTTGCAATGTAGTGAGTTACAAACACAGACTTGATGTTGTTTCTCAGTAATTTTTCAAGTAGGAAGGCATGATAAAATTGCTTTACTCATAAATCAAAAATCCAAATTAAATACCCAATCCTCATTCATATGACCACTCTTTAATATTACTGTTAATTTTACCTCATAACAAGTGGTCAAAATGAAACGAGTTCACATTATATTCATGTCCACCAATACTAATGCATATGATGTATATTGATGTGCACAGAAGTCATGGCGTAACCCAAATAATCAAATAATTATTCCATGTATGACTTGCCTTGGAGGCAAAATTCTAGTTCAGGTAAATGAGATTTTTTCAACATACAACTTATCAGTCGTCATGTAAATGTAAAGAAAACAGGTTATGGTGATTAAATTAAGTAAATTAAGAACTAAAACAAATTATAAAATCAAACCAAAACTGTAAACAATCTTTAAAGTTTAACAATATTAACAAAAAACAGTATTACAAACAAAAAATAAATCAAAAATGCAAAACACACAATCAGCCATTTTCTATTTCTCTTCATGCATATTTGGGCAATCTATGTTGTTCTTACTCTGAGTGCAATTACACCAATAATTTTAACCATGTAGCAGTAACTTGTTTGTTAATAATTTCTGTTTTCTATTTTGACCTATTTATGATGTGAGGGGCAATACATCCTATATTCAAGGTATAAGCACGATACAAGATTTCATGGTTTCATGTCCTATGATCAGAAGCCATGACTAAATTCTAGCCCTCAATTTGTCAAATCTGAGGCGTACTCTTGCAATCCTTACATGGGAATTGATTAGAACTTTGGTAACCTGAATATCGAGGCATAAGTGAATTACAATGATTCATATCCTTACTGACTGGATAAAGACACGTTGTTTGTTTTCCCACGCTTTCTAAATTTCCTGAAAACATGTCTCACCTTATATCTACTGTGGTATTAATTACAGTGATAATTTTTCTTACGTCATATCTTTTTGAGGATTATCAAACTGAATAAATGCTTATTAGTTTTCCACATTACACCTAATTGACATGCGACTGATTACTGAGATTGAGATCACGTTTACTTCACCATGCAATCATTTTCTTGTGGTATAACCCTGTGCCTACATATATGAACTAATTTGACGCTATCCATGGATACCATATTCCTCAACAGAACTGAACTGTACTGAACTGAACTGAACTGATCTGAACTGAACTGAACTGAACTGACCTGATCTGAACTGTACTGTACTCTTCTGATCTGAACTGAACTACATACAACACTAGCCTAGAAACTCATGATTGGTTTCCTAATCTAGTGATAATTTGACCAATCACAAGTGCTTGTCAAAATATGATGGATTACAACTGTCATGCTATTGTTAAAGTAATTCTTCCATTACCCTGCCTAGTCAACTTGATGCATGGCTGAATTTCTGTGTTAAAAACTTCACAAACATATATCTGTTGGTTTTTATATAGAGCAATTTACAATTATTACCCCTGGCACGGATTTATAGCAGCACAATGGCCCTTTACTTTCTCACCTCCCTGGGAAGCATGCAATCCATTGCAGCCTCTATAAGCACATAGGATTTAAACATTCACATTGCAACCTCTATCCTACCAGGTCCCAAATTATACAGCTGGGTTGACTGAGGCACAATCATGGTTCAAATCTTGCCCAAGGACTTTAGCCATTCAGGAGCAAATGGCAGTGACGGGGCTCAAACCTGCAACCTGCAGATTCAAAGCTGGCCACTGTAACCATTCGTCCATCATGACTCCACAAAAACTTCCAGAATCACTAGATTACAAAAACAATGACAAATCTCTAGATGAATACAAAACAGGCTGCAATGTATAATGTCTCACCTGGTTTACATATAGTACACCTTTAGTTTGAATTTAAGAGTCGCTTAATAATATTACAATATTATAGCTAAGGGTATTACTTTGTGAAATGGATGACTCATTTTTCATATTTTCATATTTAATAACAGGTCATCTATGGTATATGTGTTTCATAATACATAGGCTATCATTTCTACACTGGGAATAGTGACACACACAAGTTTCTATCATGCCTATGATAGAATCTTTGAGATTGTTTCTTAGTTGTAACACCTTGCAAACAATCAGTATATTCCCATGCTGCAACTATGCTATACACCCAACTGCAGCACTCAACCTCCCTGGACTAGCTGAAGCATCCTTTACAAGGTATTTCATTTCAGCATAACATGACTTTGCATACGTCCCAAACTGCAATGCAATTATTAACTATCAAACACTTCACATTATTCACCGCAACCTAGTCTCGACTGAATACCCAGGCTCAACATTGGCGGGCTCACTCCTTTAGACTGTCTAGCAGCGTCTAGGGATATTTTGCATACTCTACATGTATCATGGCTGTGTTGACAGCACAACATTACCCCAAGTGACATCACAAACTTGACAAACTTTGGCTGAGTATATTTTAGTTAGTCTCTTAATAATGACAATTTTCATTGCATGACGTTTGTAAATATGTAGAGTCAATGAAAACAACAATTATAAATCATTTTCAGCCAAGTTTTTGACTATCTTCATATCACATAATTTCCTATTGCACTTGGGAGTAATACGTTAGACTTTCCTGAAGACAACTTATGTTTGTACACATGAACAAAAAAGAAAAAAATGTCTTTTCACCAGGTAAAAGGAGTGTGCCACCTGTGGCGAGTCTGGGTAACAGAGACTATTAGCAACCTTGCATTTGAGTAAACAAGCACCAACATACTCACCTGACCTACTAGTTGCAAAGAAGTATGGGATACTTACCCGGGAAACTCCCTGTATTATCAAGGTGCTCTTTTTGGTTGGTGTTCGTGTTCTTTGAATTGAGTGTTCTGTAAGATGGCGTACTGCAGTGTCAGCAACTGTTTCATCAGCATTATTAATAAGCGACAACTCTGTGCGAATAACGACAACAATGACACAGTCTAATCAGAGCTGTTAAGAGTTGGGGACTCATGCAGGCTTACCACTGTGCCCAACTGGTGAGGAAAAGTCTGTTATTTTAGGGTAATTCTATAGGGAAAACTATATGAGACGCTACGCACAGGACAATGTTTCCAGTTGTTAGATACTAAATTTAAATATACTAGTCATAGCATTATCTGTGAAAGATTAGTTGTTGGATGTGTTTCTGTTTGTTTGTTGGTGTGCATATGTAAAATATGTGTGTGTTTGTTACTGAGAGTGATTGTGTGCATGCATGGCTGAGCGTATGGGCATCAGTGCCAGTATAAAGTGAATGTGTCATTTATGTATGAATGTGTGTGTGTGTATGTATACTAGAAGTAGTATAGGTATGTATACTAGTATATGTATGTATGTATGTGTGTATGTTTGTGTGTATGTATGTATGTATGTATGTATGTATGTATGTACGTCCGTACATATACATACGTATGTGTGTATGTATGTATGTACGTATGTATGTATGTATGTATGTCTATATACATATATTTGTGTGTGTAGATATGTATATGTACATACTGAATTCTCCAAGCGATTCAAATGAAAAAACAACAACAACAACAATAAGATTAGTAACATCTTTTAAATAACAAAATGCATGAACTGTACAGTAAGAATGTAGAGCACGATTGTGTACCTTGTTCAGATGTAGATACACCAGTGTCATTCATATCAGAAGGCATAAGTTGATTTGGAGAACGACGATCTCTTGGTGGTGTTACGAACTGGTCTCTGTAGTCATTCACACTGGCTTTAGTTACTTTAGATGGTGCATCTGTTAACAAAAATAGTATAATAAAAAAAGATAATGACTCCTTTTCTTTATAGTTAATATGATTAATAATTAATTACATTATTGGTGTGACATAATTGTTAAATCATTAAATCAATTATGAAATCACTGGTAGACTGCAGGAAACATCATCAATGGCATTTTAACTCTCACAAAACTAGACATGTACAAGGCCTAAACAAAAATTGTTTCATTCCCGTTACCCGACCCCACCTAGTTTTTCACTGCCCTAAACTTTTTTTTACGAATTTGAGAAAAAAATTATAAAATCGCGAAAATTGTAAAGTCTCGCAAGAAAGAGTGGATGCGGAAACTGACATCAACTTAAAAACACAATATAAAACTGTTCGTCCAATCTGTAATGACTGTACATCTGATGGGAAGAAACCAATAACACATAGACCACATGGAAAACAATGGAAAACATAACTACCAGAACTAGACACTCACATATGAAAAAATATTTCTGGAAAAAATGAAATAAAAAATCTACCTATCCCACCTATTCTAAAATAGGAACCACACAATTTTTTTTATCAGGCCTAATAAGGAATCGTTTGCAAGGACAGTGGTTTCATTTATGGTAATATACATGTACATTCTTTGGGATTATATTCCTTGAAAATAGCAGTTCTTAAAATCTCTCCCAACTTTTCCGGATGGAAGGTTGAAGGTTCATGGTCTTGTTTTCACGGAAATCAACAATCTTTTATGTCCCATAATATTAACACAATATATATCAGCGGCCATATTACTTAACATTGATTATGATTTCTTTTATAAATTTGTACTGTGATCCAGGGCAATGACTCTCTGCATTTTTTTTCAGATTTCGACTTTCAATGGGATTGTCTATTACACAAGTTCAGATGTGGGAAGGCAGCGATCACTTGGAACAAAACAAACAACACAAAATGATGTACATATAGAAGTAAATAACGACATCTAGCCGCTTTTACCACATCAGATTTTAATCAGATTGGATGACCTGCTGACTACGGGGCAAGGTACTAAAAGTAAATTTTATCAGCCCCCCCCCTCCCCCCCCCCCACTTTGTTATCTAGGGTCCAAACTTTTAGCAAAAACCACCGAATGATGTGCCATGCAGTCTACATTATGTATGATTGAAATAGTTCAAATCAGATTATTTTTTCCAATAATTGTAATCTTGTCAAGTACACTATCGAAAGTTACTATAAAATTACCATGCCAAACAAACAATTTTCATAAAATATCTAATATTCAAACAAACTCTTTAAACATAAACAAAGTCAATACAAAAACGAAGTACGAAAACAAAACAAAAATAAGGTTTGAAAAACCGAAGTTTAAAATAAATAAATGCAAATACATGCACTATTGGGTTAGCAATGAAACAAAGAGATGAAATTATATTGAAAAGAAGATGGTGAGAATGAAACTGAGACAGAAATCTGTGTATGTTTGGAACTCATGTATGAAATTCAATATCCCATGCAAACACAACAATTAATAGTCAATTAATAAAATTTTGATAAGAGTATTTGTAAATTGTAAAAGGAATGTCTAAACCACCTTTATAGAATTGCTTATTACATCATCAAACAGCCAACTCATTGCAGGAAAGGATGGCATTTTTGGTTCCGTATATATGATGGTCACACAAATGAATTGCAGCAAATCCGAAATTCCATTATGTGATTGTCGTCGTATATACGGAACCGAAAATGCCACCCTTTCATGCAGCGCTACATTGTACATGTATTGTACATGATGGAATTCTTTATAGAGAACAGTTTGTAATTATAGTTTTACTAACTTTTACCTTAGAACTGACTCTGCTGTCTCTTATCTGTACTAATATAAATACCATGTCTTCCTAACTTCACACCTATGCTGGTTTTTTTGCTCAAGTGTCCACAACTGTATATTTTCCTAACACTAACTTCCTTGATAAACTAATGACGTGTGAATAATATATTGATATGTGTGACATATATGCAAAATATACTGAAAATACTGAGTATCTGCCCATTCATCAATTTTGTACTATCCAGTTCTGACTGTACATGTAGTATATGGATACTTTGTTCCACTGTAACTCCAGGTTTATACGCCTTCAAACAAAAAATATGAGTTTATACCCTGGTTGTTCTTTATCAAGACAACTCATGTCTATGTCACTGGGTTTGTGGTGCTCAAATAAGAGTCAAAGTGTTCTAAATTGCAATTATTTGTTCACAATTTTCATAGACTGTTTGCACAGGTATAATCATACCCCCTCCCACTATGTTTTTTTTTCAGCTACAGACTCACAGTGGCAAGACCCCTTAGGTCACTCATATTTTCCTTTGCTAAACAATGACAAATATTAGGTAATAATATCTAATTATAATATGTGTGTATGTTAGCTGTAATATTCACAATAGCATTGAATAGATGTAAAACCAAAGGAAGCCCCATTAAGTACTGCACTAATTGTTGACAAGAATTATTCTCATTTCCATGCAAGCTGTCTCTGCAAAGCATAACTAAAAATAAATGATCACACAAGCGGAATCTGACTAAAGAAAGCAATTCCTTATGACAGCACTGTAAAGTAAATGCTTAATAAGACTGACATAAAACAAGTACAAAACACAAGATTTCAGAGTTTTCACTCAAAACAGATGATTACTTTGGGTCTCTTATCAGTGTCTGTACTAGTCTCATTGAATATACACATAGTTTTAGACACTTGCGCATAGTTTCTGTGCTATGTAAGAAATAGCTTTGCTAAAAAGACTTAACTCTGAACAACATGACAGTTGTTTTGGGCTTACATCAGAGTGAATTCTAGTGTCATAGAGTATAGTATTACACTTGTGCAAAGTTCTGTGCCTAGGCATGAAATAGCTTTGCTTAATAGACTTAACTCTGAACAACATAACTGTTGTTTTGGGCTTACATCAGAGTCAATTCTAGTCTCAGAGAACACAGTTCTAGACACTTGTGCAGTTTCTGTGCTAGACATGAAATAGCTTTATTCAGTCCCCAGCTCTGAACGAATACTTGTGTATCGGTGTCAATCATAGTCTCACTGAATAGAGTAGTGCACCCCTGTGCAGTTTATGTGCTAGGCAAGAAATGGCTTGGCTTAGACTTGACTACAAACAACCCACAATAGTTACTTTGGGCCATGGAGTCAATGCTACATTTCACAGAATACATAGCATAAAGCACTTACACACAATTTCTGTGCTATGCAAGGAATAGCTTCATTAATGATTAGTTTGCGAAATGTGTGTAACACAGAGATGTGGTGTGCTATGAAGTGATGTGATGTGATACTATGTGATTTGGTGTAATGTGATGTATGGTGTGCTGTGATGTGATGTGATGTGATGTGATGTGATACTATATGTGATTTGGTGTAATTTGATGTGTGGTGTGGTGTGATGTGATGTGATGTAATGTGATACTATGTGATTTGGTGTAATTTGATGTGATGTATTAAGTGATGTGACTCTCTATGTGATGTGATGTGATGTGATGTGCTGTACCGTGACGTGTCTAGAGTTGACATCAAGAGAATTGTACATGAGAGTGCTTGCCTGGGACTCGGTAGTAATAGTCAGTAATATCTATTGCAGGCCACGATCAGGTTTAGTGGAGGTCAAAGGTCAAGGGCCAGAGGTCAGTAACACACAGGAAATGGAAGAAAGAAATGTTATTTACAGTCCATACATTAGAAGTCAAAGAAAGTCCTCTTCAAGGGAAAGACTTCATAAGCCTGAATTAATATAGATTAGAATCAAACACAAGTTAAGATCATGCACAAGATGCATCTCATTCCAAGTGTCTTTATATTGAGTACAAATTTTTATCTTATGCTCCACATTAAAAGAGAAGTTATCGACCATTCAGTGATGAGAAATTATGTCACCTGATGACCATGTGATCTTTAACCTCTATCATGTGATGTGGGGGTTGAACTTAACTTAAGCATGCAGATAAAAGCAAAAGGCACCGTTAAAACCAAAAGAACAGATCACCACCGGAAATGCAAGAAAAATGGGAAGAAAATATGGATTCTTAAATTTGAGATATTTACTTTGAGCTTACTTTCATTAAAATAAAATGTCCTTGAAGTTTTTAAATTAATTATGCAAAAATATGCAAATTTCCTTGACAAATGACAGAGAAACTTTCATGTAAAATTGAATAAACCACAAAATAATCAGAAGATATTGAAAATATTTTACATGATTTGAGTATTAAATTTCAATCTATGTTGAATAAGATATTAATTAATTAGTTTTCTTAAATTTTTAAATGTTCTTCTTTTCAAACAAAAATGAGAATTTATCTTAAAAATGAATGAAGCAAAATTGGATTATAACTAACTGAACTGTGCAGAAATAAAAAAAAAAGATATTTTTTTTCATTTTAAAATAAAGAAGATGACAAAAGAAAAGCTAATGGCAAGGAAGTTATAGCAACCGAAATGATAGATTTTCATTCCGAAGGGAAAGCATATGAGAGTATTCCCAGATAGAGAAAGAGTGGTGTTTTTACTGGGAAGGCTGAGGAGTGAATTTATCATGGAAACTCAGCCTACCATGAAGAGACAGCCTACCATTTAGAGAGGGCCCACCTATCTTCCGTTCCGGCTGCAACTTTGGGCGAGCTGTTGTGGTGGTTACCGTGGTGATGACAGTCCCTGTGGGGGTTACTGTTCTTTCAGTTTCAACTTTCTTGGTTGGCGTACCTGGGTATTTAGAACGTAAAGGAGAGGGCTGGGAGTGCATCTGATTGGCCACTGCTTGAGCTTCGGCAGGTTCCATGAACAAGAACTGTATCAAAAAACCAAAAAGAAATATATTTGATTACAACTAAACACACATTTGAATATTATCTATTGTACATCGTCAGCTTTTCACACTTCCTTCGTTGGTAAATACAAAATGGGGAGGTTGAAACTGAGCATTAGACAGAATCTTATAAAGTGACCATATGGATGAGGATTGGGTATTTCTTTTGGATTTTTAATTTATAAAACAATTTTATCATGGCTTCCTACTTGAAAATTCAACATGAAACAACATCGACCATGTCTGTATTTGAAACTCGAATGGACAATACATTGCAAAAACCTAAAAAATGTGTAAAACGTTTGTTATTGTACATACATACAATAACAACGATTTTTCACATTCATTAATCTTTCGTACGTTATTGAGTTACAAACAAGGACTTAGCATTTGTTGTTTCACATTGACTTTTCAAGTAGGAAGCCATCATGATAAAATCATTTTATGAACTAAAATTTCAAAACAAATACCAATCCTCATCCATACGGCTACTGTATGCAGTCTTCACAAGCATTGAACCCTTTCATGAGTGAGGGCACTAACACAACTCAGTACAGGATGTCAAATTAAATGTTTTCAAATTACATTGTCATGTGCTGTATTCAACATTTTATTGACTGTCAGGAGCAGTAAGTCTTGTGCTAAAATTATTTTCCGCCTGGGCACCATGCGAGCCATCGTTAACACCAGACAGTGGGCTAGAAAGTTGAAAATATATTCCGTCATTCTACCTAACTCACTTCTGAATCACTACCTGTCTCCCTTCATTCTTCTCTTTATGCCATTTCTTTTGCTACTTGCCTCCCTCTGTTCAGCCTAACCTGCCATTCCTTGTGCTACTTGCCTCCCTCTGTTTTGCCCAACCTGCTATTCCCTTTATGACCTGCCTCCCTCTCTTCTGCCCAGCCTGCCATTCCCTTTACTACTTGCCTCCCTCTGTTTTGCTTAACCTGCTATTTCCTTTGCTACCCACCTCTATGGTTATAGATCCAGTCACATTCTTGTCCAGGCTGGATCTTCCTTGAAGTGGTATAATCTGTCTGGTACTTGGATTGCGACGCAGTGATTCCAACGACACGACAGCCGTCCCAAGGAATTGGTCTGTAACATACCATACAATCATCATTTATAACATCACTTTTAATATAGTATTTTCTAGTATGGGCTTGGGTAACTTAAACAGTATGCTAACACTGCTTAAGCACACCTGGACAACAGTTGCACCTGGACAACAGTTGACAGTCAAACAGTAATTCTGCAATGAAAACTGATAACATTACATTGTACATGTACATCTCTAACCATTCCGTCAACAAATCACTCTGTTTAAAGGAGCACAAGCCAAGTTGATGCATAATTTTTGCAGTAGATTAAAAGATGTCAGTTATATTCTAATTACTATATTCATCCATCACTTGCTATTGGCTGAACTAAAACCTGGTATGTACAAATAATATGTAAATTTATTGGCTGAACTAAAACCTGGTATGTACAAATAATATGTAAATATATTGGCTGAACTAAAACCTGGTATGTACAAATAATATGTAAATTTATTGGCTGAACTAAAACCTGGTATGTACAAATAATATGTAAATTTATTGGCTGAACTAAAACCTGGTATGTACATTAATAATATGTAAATTTATTGGCTGAACTAAAACCTGGTATGTACAAATAATATGTAAATTTATTGGCTGAACTAACACCTGGTATTTATGAATAATATGTAAATGATTTGATGACATAATTCAAAATGCATACTAAAGAGTTGAGGAAACAGCTATTCTATCAAGTATACAAACAATGCCAGAATATAATGTCAGTGATATAAAAGGAATTCATCAGCATTTACATCATTATGATGAAGATACATCTGTGCAGATCAATAGTTACGAATAAATTAAAACTTTGTACTGCACCAAAATATTTGGATAAATCCTAGCTTGCGACCTGAGAACGTGTGACTTCACATTCCTGGAGAAGACCTGGGGACTAAGATTATAGGATATATCCAACTATTTTGGTAAAGTACAAAGTTTAATTTATTTGTAACATTTACATCATACTATAGTTCAATGACGGCTTTATGCAAGTGTTTTAACCTGGATTAAATTGTTTGTAAACTTAGCTTGTGCTACTTGAATGTATTGTACTGTTTGTTGATGATTCTTTGCCAAATTGTAGCATACACAACAACAATACATGAACACTTATACTACAAAGCTCAAATATCACATTATGTGGTTTTTAAAAATGTTTCTATGTAACAAAGGTGAATTGTTACGCTCATATATTTAACAATATTTCCATGGTAACTAAGGTGAATGGTCAAATCTGTAGTTGTGTGGACGCAGACAAAATGACATGCTATGGCAAGAAGTGCGCCATGTTTACACTGCATGCATCGTGATAACAAACTTGGGGAACAAATATCACAAGAAGTGTACCACAATATGTTACATACAAAATTAAATGGGTAATGTCACTATTGTAAAATCATATAATCAGGGAAGGGAAGATATTACTCTTTTTATGCTAGCATCGTGTTTTCATGATAAGAGGGAGTTCCTATGAACACTTGTTGTGTACATTTCATGATATCAAGCACACTGTGATTAGGAACTTTCAATATACACTGACTGCGTACATAGACACAATGTGATTATACAACCAATGAACACTTATTTTGTACATTTCATGATATCAGACACACTGTGATTAGGGACTTTCAATATACCCTAATTACGTACATAGACACAATGTGATTATATGTACTGGGTTCCAATGAATACCAATTTTGTACATTTCATGATACCAGCATTGTATTGACCTCTTATGGCACAACATCACTGTACGCATCTTCAACTCCCTGGAAGGCATAAATCCATTGCAGCCTCTGTAAGTGCATGGGTTAAACCCTTCACATATAAATCTCTATCCTACCAGGTCCCCAATTATACAGCTGGGTTAACTGGAGACAATCATGGTTCAAATTTTGCCAAACATTTCTAGCAACTCAGAAACAAATGGCAGTGGAGAGACTTGGACCAGCAACATACAGATCTGAGATGGCCATTCTAATAACATGATCGACGAGACTCTATGATAACAGAGTATGCAATCTGTAATGAAATGTTAGCATATGTACAGGGAATTGTAGTCAGGGTGTCTGATATCTGATATCATGAAACAGGACACTAGCATACAAAGAATACTAACAACAACATCAATGGGTGTCTGACACACAACTTGCCATAAGTAGTGGTTCTTTTCCGAATGTAAAGTTTAGTACGAAGTCTTTCCAGCAAGTCCAAAGAGACTGTCGTCTGGCCAAGGAAATTGTCTACAAGGGATGCATGTATGCCGATAGAGATAGGACATGGAAGTTGATAATTAAAAGGCAGAACTGAAGTGTAGTTGGCTCTCTAATAAATGCACTTGGAATAGGTAAAATCTGGTAAAACTGTTGCTTGCATCTAAACAGTGAATTTGGATTTTTTGACAGACAGCATTTACTATTTAGTAAAGTGTAAATTTGACTTTTTATCAGCAAAAATAAAAAAGGATAAACAAAGTACAAACAGAAGGAAAACTACTACATATTCAAATGAAACTTCACAAAATACCAGATATGCAAATGATGCACCATCTGACACCAGATATGCAAATGAAGCACCATCTGACACCAGATATGCAAATGACGTAGTAACTGATACCAGTTATGCAAATGATGCAGTAACTGACACCAGTTATGCAAATGATGCAGTAACTGACACCAGGAATAAAAATGAAGCAGTAACTGACACTAGGTATGAAAATGAAGCAGCAACTGACACTAGATATGCAAATGATACACCAAATGATATCAAAGATGCACATGATGCACCAACTGACGATACCACTGAATGCTATCTGCCAGAAAATCCATTTCTTACCAAAAACAAGTAAACACATGATATAAAACAACAGTTTTTCCTAGTTTATAGTATCCATAATACATTCATGACAGTTCCAGCCACACTTTCTAGTTCTCCTCTAAGACATAGGAACAGGGTACAGGTATAGAGTGGAGAGTGAAAGAACTACATGTATGCAATAATCATTCATTTCAACCCTCTACCAACGTTGGTGGAGGGTCTATGATTTCAATGACAATTTAATCTATTCACTGAAGTTCTGATAGTGACATCAATCAGTTTTACTATGAAATGAGTACACAATGTTAGGAAGGAAAGACTAGGAAAGAGATGGGAAGAGTATGGAAAGAGGATAAATCCATGCGAGGAGGAGGGGGGGGGCGGGAGTGCTGTGATACGGACTCGGACAATAATAGATCATGTTCAGACTCTAACAAAACTATGCCACAAATTTTTATCTATGACTGGATGGGTTTCTATTTCCTCGTTAACAACCTCATTTAACTATAGTAACATGATTGGTATGCTGTTTCACTGTGTAGGGACTAATTGACATATTACTAAAACAATAGGTTTGCCATTTATGGTTGCTATTTTTTTAAAAGAACTCAATTTCGATGGAAAAAAATTCACATATGACAGTAAACAGGATCTTGAGTACAAGATGCACAAATGCCTAGTGCATTTTTAGTGTGTTATTTACAAATCACCATGACAACAAACTGGATCTAATAGAAATGACTTACAGCACAGGAAATTCTTAGTAAACAGGAAGGCTGTGACGTTGTGATAGACAATCTATTACACATAATACTGTTGGTTTTTATACAGCATTTTCCCACTCTGTGCTCAAAAGCATTTTACAATTATTACCCCTACCATATATCTATTATGACATGCCATGTACTTTTCAAGCTGCACTAGCTGCAACTGAAACATCACTTTTTTTTACAAGATAGAATAATTTACTTTGAATATTGTACATTCTAAACAGAACAGTTTGATTTCTTTTTGCACAGCTGTACACATAATAATTAATACGGTACAATAATTCAACCAAATTAATTTGTGGGTCCTCACCCAAAAATCAGCATCCCCAATGAATCAGGATTCCAACATGTTGCTATACTGTTCTGGATACAATTGACCACTAATTAATATGTACAATTATCCACTTTAAAAACAATAGGAATAGTTTTGAGATGTTTTGCCACTGAGGGCGGTATGATACTCAAGACCAGTCAACATTCCAATGATTACATAGCCCATGAAGAGATTCCCTGATCTCTAACTGAATATGTTACCAGTTTCTAAGGTGTTACTGCTTTCTGAAAAGGTGTTACTACTCTCTGACAGTGGTTACTGGTTTCTAAGGTGTTACTACTCTCTCTCTCTCTCTCTCTTAACTCATGGAAATGAATGAGAAATATATGACAATGTTTGACACCTGTGAAAATTAACCACTTTACTCTTTAAAAAAACGATAATTTTCCACATCAATGCTACTTACCGTTAGGTGGTTTGTCTCGGTCTAACACAGTGAATTTAATGACACTGGTACTGTTACTTAGGTCACTGTAATCAAAGTAACAAAGTGTGGTTACAAGTCATGGATTTTATCTATGTCTTTTAGACTCTATAAAGAGCTTTACTCCTATCCTGTAACATGTTATTTGCTTCAGAAATTAACTTTTTGCTGTTACTTTTTCGAAAATTATGAAAAGAAATTGATTTTGATCATGCACACTATGTCCAGTGTGGGCATGTACATGCAGGATGTAACTGCATATAAACTGAAAAGGAGCGATATGATTGGATGCAACGACATTTTGTTGCAGAACAGGAATCACACAGTTCTCTTCAGTCATTTGTGGATAGGGATGAGAAGAGCGCCCTCAACGGCTGATCTTTCAGAGTAAGTTCAAGCATCCACTTAACTCAATACAACAAATACTGACTATTTGAATGTTTTTCAACGTCCATTCATATGATCAACAACCCATAGTAAAAGTCTACATAATGAGACGACAAAAGAAATTTGACGATTAGTAAAAATATCCCAGAATATTCAAAATGAAACATCACAATAACTCACAATAGAAAGTGTTCGTCCCAGAATGGATTGGCAGTATTTCTAACCATTCCTGTTTTGTGTTTCTGAGCTGGTGTATCCATGTCAACGGTACAGTATGGTTCACCACAGTTCAGTTCATTTCCACCAGCTAATCCATTAGCTTTGATCACTGAAATACAAGCATGATAAAAACAAAAACAAAAAAAATGTACGATTTTAGAGTAACTATCTATATATTACTAATGAAAAATTCTAGTAACAGAATCAAAGAAGTGAATCTCAAATTTTCACTGGCGTTATCAGCATTGTCGGGGGTGTAACAATGTGGGATGTGCTTCCGAAGTTTTTTGACTCTGTGAGTAGAAATTTTCATTAGTAATTATGAATCCAGAGTCTATGAACATTCAGTCTTGTTCCTAGCTATCATTGTCAAATACCCAAGAAAATATGAGTCACTGACTTAAGGGGCTTTGTCAATACGAGTCTGTTGACTTGGAGTGACAAAGCCCCTTAGGTCTCAAGTAGAAAGCAGGAGAAAAAAAAAAGGAAAAATAATGAAAATTTGAATGAGGACTCCGAGTTAAAGCACACAGAACAATGGACATAAGATAGAGGCACACTGTGATATAGAATGACATTCACAAGCCATTAGCGGTCCAAGTGCAACAAACCCGCGGGCTTGCCTGGCGAAAACGGGTGTCATAAAAGTTGTTTGCATCTCTAAAGCTGTTTGTAGCGTTACTTATAATAGCCTAATAAATTGATAACAACTGATATAAGACGGAGATAAGGTTTGCCTCAATTGCAGTCCATGCAGACGGCCGAATAGAGGTTTTACAGCTGTTTACTTGTGTTATGTAAGAGCCCATCATCACATGTGTAAATATTGGTACTCTTTGATAACAAGTCAACCTGCTTGGCTAATGGCTTGTCCCAGTAATGGAATGACTAGCATACAAATTCCATATTTTTTGTTTGAACATGTTTAACTTGCACATGAATACATTGAAATCAAAGAATTTGTATCATGTAATAATACCATCAGAACAAAGGACAATTTTTTAAAATAAATTTACACGAACCTTTCACCAGCAGTCTTCGTTCATGAGCACGGGGTGGCTTATTCGGAGCTGCTGCCTGAAATGAGGCGGACGTTTTCCGGGACATGTTTGCCTGTGAAGTAAAACAAATACAAATCAGATAAAACAAAACAAATTATGCCAGAAAAACAGTTTTTCAAACCTATACAACTTACACACATTTTGTCCTACACATTATTCTTTTAGTGATAATTATAGTGATTCTCCTGCAGTAGCCCTGTCATGAGTAAACTAACACTAAACAAACTGTTATTTATATTGCATAAAACATGGTCTACTGAATGAATGAAAAACTATTTTCTGCTGTCATGTTCAGTGTAAAGGAATTGAACAGCGCCATCTAGTGGTCATACATAATAAAACGAAAGATGTCAAACTCCAGATGTGAGGGCGCCACCTAGTGGCCAACATACCAAAAACAAAAGATGACATGACTAAAGCTCCCAAATTCCTACAGAAACACAGTACATTTCACATGCTTTTGATTGTGACTATGAGACTGAATTTTGAAGGTGTTACAAAGACATTCCAAACATTACTGTGCATTACAAGAAATTCACAGTTACATGTAGAACTAGAAGTCGTGTGTGTGGTTACAAATTGCACATGATGCATTTCATCACAATGACAAAGAGTAAGATATCACCCCTTCACTCCCCACAATCAAGTACAATGGACAAACATACCAATAGCAGATCATAGGAACATACCAACAGTCAACAAGAGTAGGGGTGACTTAGTGAGAATTGATGTGAAAAGATACAACAAGCAATAAGAAGGGTGATGGAGTGTACACATTTGTATTTCTGGATGTCTTTTTCAAAAGAGGGCTTTCCGAACATCTGTGAACATATTGAGAGTATAATTGCAGTCATTGAGCTAATCTGATGGGTTAGATGAGGTCTCTGGGTCTGTCAACATGATTATTTACATGTAGGGCCTGACAGTAAGATATGTATGCCATATTCCGGTTTATCAGAGAGATGAAAAGATTTCTTCATTTGGCCACTAGGAGTGCTGTTTACAAGTCGTTTTATGGCCGAAGGTGTGAGCCAAAATAATTGGGGGTAAACGAGGGTATTGTTGTGTAAAAAACACCAGGCACGCAGTCTGATCTAAGTTCTTATGCACATATTTTGTTCATATCTTCATGCATCACCCTACGATCAGCAGCCACAACCAGATTCTAGCCCTCACTTTGCCAAATCTGAGGTGCCCTCTTGTGATCCTTAAAATGATCGAAACTTCTGTAACCGGAATACAGCGTATTGTGTGACAATCATTACAATTACAGTGCAATGAGATAAGAACAGCAGATATAATGCATGGTTATGACTGTTATGGTTATTAGCAAAGCCATACCTGTAGAAATGGCCGTCGTGTTATGACTTTCTATGGGTGTATTGATGCATATGAATTCAGAACAAAAAAATTAAGTAGTTTACAAGAGAACAATGCAAATGAATGAGATATAGAATTGAAGATACACCAAGAGGAGAAAAAAAATAAAAAATGTTCAGAGAAAAACAGAAACAGAAAAATTAACAGAAAAATAGTTAACACAAAAATAAATCTCAAGGATTTAGTTTCAAGACATCTGATATTTTGAGTCTAAAGACAACTTGAGTTATAATTACTCAAGAACCACTTTCCAATTACCCTAGCATTGAGTTATATTAGTGCTAACTCTGGAATGACACAAACTGACAGACAGTCACATTTGGGGAGTCTGGCTTATCCCTTATTATTTATGACATCTGTGTGACCTGCGATCTTTGCATCTGTGTGTTTGAGGTAGTACGCCATAAAAAAAATAGTACCTCAGAATCATAACGTGAAACTTAGCTCCCCTTGGTAGCCAAGAAATGTATGCTCTTGGGACTTGGAAGAGGTATTGTGGGAATTTTGAACACAACAGTGACAACATGTGTACATTTCAATTTAAATCTAACACCTACACTTTACTACTCTGGTGGCACACATGGGTCATGAAGTTAACCATTAGAGACACAAATGGGTTAGACCCCCTAAGACAAGTAATGTTTGTATAAGCATACAATAATTGGCCACTACTCATCTCTTGTCCTAAGAGTAGGGAACAATCCATTGTTTAAATTTGGTGAGAAAGCGGCTCAAAAGAACAAGGTAAAGACTTACCACTCACAAGGTAATAACTTACCACTCACAACGTAATAACTTACTGACAAAACAATGACTTATCACTATAGTGCTGCAGTCGAATGTTTTTTAAGTGCGGGATTTAGTTTAGCTGAATATGTTCACAAGCTTTTTGGAAATATGTTACCAAGAATATTTTACAAATTGTCATATTTCTATAACAGCTGTTGTGATGCATCAACAATACTTGCACTGAATAGAGTATTAAGCTGAGCAAAGAAGTTATGTACAAGTAGTGTCTACTTTCTCCTTGCACTGCTTGCCAAATTAAAGTGTGTCTGACATATCCTAAATTGCCATTCAGTGTTTTTGTTAAGGCAAGTATTAAAGTAAGTAAAGTCTACCAGGTTCCCCAATATTTTTACCAGGGTACCAAACAAAATTCAGGTAGATTGTATGGGAAACTATGTCGTCACGTCAGTGCAGTAAGGTCGTATCTGCTGTACAATTACATGGCAGATACGACCTTACTGCACTGGTATGACGATATATATTTTACTCCTTGTCCCCATTCTGTTACCGGGGTTCCCCAACCTTAGCAAAA
Organism: Glandiceps talaboti; assembly: GCF_964340395.1. Lineage (NCBI taxonomy): Eukaryota > Metazoa > Hemichordata > Enteropneusta > Spengelidae > Glandiceps > Glandiceps talaboti. The sequence continues at coordinate 19,178,338 of NC_135557.1, forward strand.
ACACTGCCATAAATCCACATACAGTATAGTACATGTAAATGAGACAAATACTTACCACTGGTTGAAATGATGAACTGGTTTGATAACTTGATGAGGACATGATAACATCTTTTGGCAGGTTCTTTGCACACAGTGTGTATGTAGTGATAGAGTTCATGATTGCATTACGGACAATGTCTTCCACAATAGTCATATCCACTACATCGTCCTGTTGACAAATAAATTAAGATATCCTTCAACTGTCAGTAAAACATACTATTAGTTATAATATATTACTATAATTAGCATTTGTATCACAAACAATGCTTCTAATTTCTTACTAGCAACGTTTCTCCTATTCAGTTCGACAGGCTTTGTCACAAAGTTATCTTACAGACTTTAGTTATAGTTATACATGTGATATCATTCAAACTTGGCACAAAGCCAAGTCAGCAGAGTCTGCACAGACATCATTTTGTCTTTAATTTCTGTTGGTTTGTCTGTGAATATCTGTAAAGAAAGTGTCGCAAAAAATGTACAATGCCAACTTCAGGACAGCATTTTCTTTACTACAAGAATGTTTCGTTTTTTGTTTTTTTTTCATATTAACTAAATAATGAGAAACTGGGATGTTATTACCATGGCAGCGTTTTGTGGTTTGACAGTGAGTTTCAGTTCTGGTTTTCCATCAAACATGGCAGTTACGTGTACTTCTTCAGTTATACAGGCCACTTTACATTGCACCTAGAGGAAAGACAATGAACAAACAAACAAACAAACAAGGTGTCAAAGGTCATGTATTGATAAGTGTACTTCTTCATTTATACCATGATAGATCTTTGAGAGGACACTTCATGGACTATGGTTGTACAACCCACTTTAGAGTGCACCTAGAGGAAAGACAATGAACAAATTAAACAAACACACAAGATGTCAAAGGTCACATCTATCTAAGGTGATAGTAGGAATGAAAGTGTAGGACCATGAACACCAAATAGACAGATACCAGTAACCATGGTTTGTAATGAGTCAAGACATGCTGGTTCCTAATGGTAAAAAACGACCATGTCACAACGCTTACAAGTACACGTTTCGCAAAAATTGCGTAAACAAAGACAGTAGGTTACCATGGAAATGAGAACAAGTGGAACAGTTTTATGTTTGTGATTCATTTTGATTATGTTGTATTTTCTTGTCATACAAAATTCTAAATAAAATACCTACAGTAAGGCTTGAAAGAGTTTGGTATTTGAATTGCGTATATGAGAAGTGATATTACTTTGCCATATGTATTCAAATTTGTGGCAAAAACTTGAAAAAGCCTAACTCATCAGGTCTAAACTTGAATAGATATGATAAACAGGATATACACATTGTGAATTCATTTGGCTTTATCGTCTAGACATCAAGTCATTATCTATGCATATATACATATTGGACACAGGTGTCCGTTCGTGTACATGTATTTTATGAATTTCAATCATCTTACCAGTTATTCAAATACTACTAATTAATATGCAGAGAAAAAACTATGCCATATAATCCAATCATCTTATATTCAAATACTACTAATTTATATGTAGAGAAAAAACTAGGCTATATAATTCAATCATCTTATATTCAAATATAACTAATTTATATGCAGAGAAAATCTTCAGCTTAATACGTAGGTCTAAATGATGACCTGCAAGTGTATATTGTGTATTTAGTTTATCAATATCATCTAGACAGCTGAATTTTACACATACAGACATGAGATTGGTCTCACTTGGCATACAAATTTCATTTCATTCGATCATTAAAATTCTTCTTATTTAACCTGCACTAGCTGTAATCAACTGTAAAGTGTAATCAAGATACATCATGTTACTCCACCATCATCAGTCTCCACTCTGAGTGACAGGGGTTGACCAATGTGTGAGGGCGCCCTGTCAAGGCGTACCTTACAGACTACATGTATAGCTGTAACCAGAGTACTGTTTTTTCAGTCAAACAACCAACAATATATTCACTGAAAATTCTTTTAAATACCAATAAATAGACATTGTTAATTAGAGGTCTATTTTACATTGTATCTATATATGTAGTATAGTTTAGTTGAAATTGTCATTCATTGTGGAAGCTGATTTTTAGGTGACTATAGACCCCAAAAAATCAATTTGGATATATTGCACCGTACTATGTGTGTACTGCTACACAAACATATAGCATGTTTTGATATATTTCATGTTATCATTAAAGCGCAACAAATTAATATTCGACGAAAAACCTCCAATGCAGATAATTAGGTTTTAGTTGTGTGATTAGCTCAACTACATGGCTTAGACACCTGAACTCTATGCATGAGACAAAAGTGTCTGTCCACATGCATTTTAAACATCCATAATGTATATTCGTAACTGCTAATTAATATGCAAAGGAATTACCCTAGATTATCAAATCTTTGTTTTGTGTACATGGCTTAGACAGCTCAATTTTATGCATACAGAAACATGTACATGTACATGAGACACAGGTTTCTGTTGACATGCGTTTCGGTGCAATACTCCACTGAATATTCAAATACAACTAATTAATATGCAAAGAAATAGCCCTAAATAATCAAAAGTGAGTTTTGTATACATGATAAGCAGCACATGTACATTGTGTATTCAGTTCAACTACATGTACATTGTACATGGCTTAGATGGTAGGCTTAGATGGCAGAAATAATACTGCAGGCATACAGACACATCGGAAGCAGGTGTCTCATTACATGAATAGCACCTCACATTCAAAGATTAACCAATTATAAATGCAATGCAGTGTATCTGATAATCAACTGTTCTAGACCTTGTATATTGATGAATACAAAGTACGTACAGTCTGACCTCTGTGTGTGGTTAACCACAAATGTAGTGTAATCTATACATAGACACGTGGCACACTGGAACAGGTATATATTACATAAACACTTTTCAAGATAAAATATACATGGTCCAATAAAGTTATATATAGCTGATGTTTCTGGAATAATCCATCAATTAGCTAAAGCCAAACACTACTGGAAGTGTGGGATTTTATGATTAGAATGGAATAAAGGTGATGTCAAGTATTCGCTGCAGTTAGAATCACTTCCAAAATGGAACAAAACAACCTAGATGATAGGGAATCAATCAAATTGCTTATTTTTACATATGTATGCAGTGTTCCCCAAATTCACAAACCCGTGCATCACATTATTTTCTAAATTTAAAATCAAATTTACTTCACACACATATCACATCAAAACACCCAACCAACAATCCTGCTTTCCCAGTCTCCAAATTATTACTACTAAATTACAGTGTCTGTAGGTGTATTATCCCAAAACCACCTGTGTGTAGTTGGAAAGGTGGTAATAAAGTTTTAACGTTGACTATGGACTTGTCGACTTTTTTTTTTTTTTTATCACATACAGGTTTGATTTTAATTTCAACACTGAACTATACATGGAGACAAAACTAACTGTTAGTGTTATGTATCAGTGCACATACTTTATAATTTATTTTCAAAACTATCCATTGAGACAAAACTAACATTTAGTGTGAGTGTGCATACTTCATATTTTCATATAATATATATATGCACACAAACGATACATACATTGCAGACACAAAACTCTCTGGTAGTCTGCACCTATTTACATGTATTTCCCAATACTAAATATCCAAACAAACTATCCATGGAGATAAAACTGTCTGTCAGCAAGTGTATTTTAATAGTTTCATTTTTCTTCTGTCTACAGATAATCAGGGTTAGACTGGCATGAAACACAAATACGAAACATATGGGGTGTCTACGTTAACTATTGAATTGAGAGAAATCAATTGAACAAACTAAGTCTGTATAGACATCATGTGGGTGAGTGTAACATATGTGTACATGTATGTTCAGGTCAAAAAAGGAGGCATGTCACAGTTGTGCCTACGTGGACAAAATATATTACATTAGGCAAAAAAAAGAAAGAAATGTTTCTGGTCAGTGTGCACATCACTTAAATACCCTGGTGTCGGTCTTTTGTGTGTGTGTGTGTGTGTGTGTGTGTGTGTGTGTGTGTGTGTGTGTGTGTGTGTGTGTGTGTGTGTTGTCCAGCCCATGCAGTCTGCAGATCCATGGGGAAACACAAAAATAACCCTTCCTACTTCACTGAAGACAACTGCAGAGCCAATCATGAACAAGCATTTGTTATGTTTTAGAAAGCTTTGAATAGCATAAATAACCAATTTAATTTTATAGATTTCCAACAGATTTCTAATGAATATTGTAAATCCCAAATTTCTCAATCGATACAATTTAAATTAACATTCTCCTATCCAACAGAGGATGATATCTATGAAATACTTGTGAAATAAATGTATAAGTAAAGTGTAATAACAGAAGTATGGATATGAGGACTCCCCAAATTATGGATATATGGGGACCCCCAAATTATGGATATATGAGGACTTCACAAATTATGGATATATGAGGACTCCCCAAATTATGGATATATGAGGACCCCCGTGGACATGAGGTATCCCAAAAAAGTATGGACATGGACTCCCCAAATTAAGGACATGATGACTACCAAAAAGTCATCAAATTTTGCTGACAATGTCCAACTTTACACTCTACTATAGTACTAATACTATTACATTATCATAGACATATGTGGTCCCGTCAATCTTGAGTTTATCAAACGATAGAAAGGCTCTTTTATTCTGTTCGCGTGCCGTTACTAAGTGACGACCAAGTTTACGTCTGACGTCTCTCACTCTCTTAGTAAAATCCTCTGTAATTTTAAAGCCTGTGCCCTTCAAGTTCTTAGCAGCTTCGAAAACACACCTCCGTTGCTGGAAACGTGTAAACTTGGCAATTATTGGCTGTGGACGCGTGCGAGCATTTGACAGTCGGTGTACCCGATCGAATTCAATAGTATCACCATCGATACCAAGTTTGTTTGTGATAAGAGATTTCACCTTTGTTTCTGTTTGTTCCCAGGTTTCGTTTTCATCTTGTTCCAAACCTTTGAATATTAAATTATCTCGTTTCATCTGGCTTTTCATGGCGTCTAGTTCGCTTGTTAAATTACTTATATGATCATTTAGGACCTTGTTTTCTTCGGCGAGACGGGCGGTATCCTCACGTGCATCTAAGAGTTCTTCTTTCACATTTCGTATGTCAGCTGCAAGATCGTCAATCTTTGTGTTTAGATCACCTGCCATTTTATCCATTTTTCTGCTCAGGTCACCTTTTAGGTTACGTAACTCGCGAATAACATCAGCAAGCTCATAATTCTCGTTATCCGACAGAGTATTCGAAGCAAACAGAGTAGTTTGTCTTGTTCGTCTTTTCTCCGGGTGTTGTTTACTGTTTTGGTTTGGACCCGGGTTTCTTTCCACATCTCCTGACATCAAAATCATACTAATTAGGGCTAACCTTAGAATTAGACTCATCCCATTACCGTTGACATGTAGTCCACAATGCACTTTGCCTGTTGCACTGGTAGGGTGGTTGAATGTACCAATTCTTGTCCTCCATACTTCAATAGAGATACCCATGACCTAAATTTCCCTCAAGGGGGTACAGGTATACTTTGTGGTTATCACACTCTGCAAATTTGCAGTGTCCTCCGTTGTAATTCATCAAAATTCGTAAAAGTTTCGGAGCGCGGTTAGCCAGTATGCGTTCCAATCGACGCCCTGTATTACTTATGTCATCTCGAAAGGTTGACACTCTCAGAAAACTTAGTAGATATATATTTTATGCCACTAAACTTAGAAAAGATAATACTAGAATCTCTGAAACTCAAACGGCCTGATGTTGTCTGGTGATCCGTTCATTTTTGTATATTTAAAGTTTGTATTTTTTGGCCGGTGGCCAACAATACTGAATAAACCATTGATTGATTGATACTAATACTATTGACAAAATCCATGTTGGATTTACATGTATTTATGGTGTAAAGATATAATCAACACATTTTGGTAGAAGCAATGTCACACACACACACACACACACAAACTTCAAAGGTTTTATGTACACCACATTACGATGAGATTGGTTTTACCATTTCTTCTAAAACACTACATTATACAAATACAAGGAGAAATATGACAACAGGACACAGTTTTACAATTGATAATAAATAATAACACCTTATGATAACTGTGTTTACTATGATAACTGGTAACGGTTCTAACATTCATGTAAACTAACACTTTGCGGTAACTATGTGTACTATGACGCAGTACAGTGCTACCATTACTAGTTGTAAAATAACACATCATAACTTTAACTTTGAGTGATAATGGGGAACAGTTCCACAATTTGTTGTAAATTGACACATGACAACTACATCTATCACTACATAATGGGACATAGTGCTATGATTTGTTGTAAAATGACACATGACAACTACATGTACGTGTACCATGATAACGGGATACACTGTGTGCTATTTGTAGCTAGACAGAACAAAGAGAGTACGACAAAAGCATGGGGTGTAATACATCAGAGTTCGGTCATTGCTATGACAAAAGATTGACATGTACAACATAGTTTGGCAACTAGAGGCGATATTTGAAAGCATGACATTTTAATAAGGACTTTTGGCCAAAAATGTTAATTTTCTTTAATCTCATGCCCTCGTTAAACACTTCTTCATAAAAAAAAAACAGTTTCAAAGTGGATATCTGGCGTCTGGAATATTACTACACATTCTGAAGTATTACAAGTGAAGACAAACATAAATTTACAACAAAAATGACAATGTAGATGGTGTCAATGTTTGACGTGGCGTAACTATGCAGTTGACAATTTTCTAGTTCAATCTTGTTTTCTCTGTTTTGCTTTCACTAACTATTAAAATGGTGGTAGTAGTAGCACTGGATATGAAATATTCATGTGTTGTCATCTACCTTCTTAAAAACATGAATGGCACATATTTTTACGATAATGCCTCATACTAAATGCATTTAAATTTAAATTGCAAGGAAATTCAAAAAGCAAAAATGATTTTGAGTAGTAATGATAGAACTATTTGAAAAAAACGCATTTTTATAAAGTTAACATAAATGTCCTTGCAGCTAGTCAAGACAAAACTATTTTTCTTTCCTTTCCTTCTATCCTTTTTCTGCTAAATCGTTCAGCTTTTGTGTTCTTTTTCCCTTGAGTTTTTCTTTCTATTTTTGGCAAAATGAGCAAAGCAAAACTTTGGAAAATGGTCAACTGGATGTGCAACATGCTACACACTGGGTGAGTGAGATGTGATGAAAAAAAAAATTAAGATGTGATGAAAAAACAAAATTCAAACAAAATTTTCTTGAACCAAAAAAATACTTGCACATATTGAAGGGTGACATCAAAACAACAACAAAATACTCAATACGTGTTAACAAACCTGCATTCTAATCTGTATCCATGGAAATATGCAAATGAGTAAACAAGGCAAGAAATATTAAATCATTACAGGGTGAGGTAAGTGGCAACAAACACTCACTCAGGTGAAAGTTCAAAGGTGAAGGAGCAAATAAATTCATTGTGCAAATCAAATCAGGATGCTGGCAATTGCATAAAGAAATGTGAATAAATTTTTTTTTAGAAATATATCATGCATTCAACTGCGTGAAACTAAGTTTTCACTTCTTGTGGAAGAAAACGTCCATATTTTTTTTATATTTTGACCACTGGATTATTTTGAACACAAACCTCAATATATATTTGGAACATATTTGAAATTATTATGTCTCTTAATCTTCATAACCTTTCCTAATTGTAAAATAAAACTATCTGTGACACTGTGATAATATTTCAATACCATTCACAATATATTGCAATGTATTTGCAATTATTGTGCATTCTGCTTCTCACAAAATTTCAATTTCTAAAAAATGATTATTTTATGAAAGTATTTGGGATTTTTAGCAATTGTACATCTCAGTGATTGCAGGCTACATAACGTCAAACAGGAGCTATTCTCTATACCTACCAATACATCTATTAAAACATGATTTCATGAACATTTCCAGCAATTTTATTGGGATCATATGAGGAGAAAGTATAGACCCATGTCCACTCACATTTGATGTTACAAATAAAATGCATGTTGGTGATTTTCCACTGATTCCTGTCATTACCCAGTACACCCTCTGAACCCAACAAATTTGGTGGTCACCATTTGTTTTGGTACATACTTTTAACAACTATTCATTCATTTTAAGTTCAGCATAGGTGTAAATTAACTCCAATAATTACCCTGGTATAAATGTGTACTTCAACAATTTCTTGCACGATTGATACGAAATCATCTGCATGGACAAAGTATAAATCTTAAGTCTTTGATGATCACATGTTCAATCACATGTGACTATCATGTGACACTCACCTGACCTGCAAGTTTTCCAACATGGACATCACATGTCGATAGTTTGACACTGGCTGATGTCTGTTGAGTTGCAAAAATAACAAAGACCACATTGCTGGTATCCACAAAGCAAGTTACCGTCTGAAAAAAAAAGTACAGGATATGAGATTTAGTGAGACTCATGAGGTATTCTGCTTGTACATGTATATATACCCAGAAGATGAAATTTGCATATATCATAATTTCATAACAATAATGGCTGTGCAGGAGTGTGAGCATGATTATTCATCTATTGACTTGTAGTGACATGGCTTCTCAGTCCTATTTACACAATGTGGCTTAATTTCAGATGAAAACATCATGTTGTTTTTTTGTGTTCATACCTACAATTTACATGGAGGGGACAAAAATGTACATGTACATGCAACAATTTGAAAATATTGTCAAAAGTGGATCGTAGACCAGTTTCCTTCGAATACAGCATCTGTGGCTGTGTAAATGGGAGAAAACGGAAAGATTCGAGTAATGACCAAAAAATGCAACAATTCGAAAAAGCACATACTAAAAAGTTTAAACCAAGTCGTTATGTTTGCGTACTTGCAACAGTATCATTTTCAAATTGTTTTGTCTTCAGTGTTTCTATGTATTTAGTCAAAACATATTTGCCAGCTGATTATGTAGACACATTGAGTTTCATACACATCAACACGGAAACGATAGTACTGAATTTAAGCAGTTTTCATTTGAAAATGTTGTCATTTAAATGCAGCCTTAACTCGCTCACATTTTCCTTGGCTGGATGAAGAAAAATATTGGGGACTAACATCTAATTAGTGTATCTATAATGTTTGGCTAATGGTGTCAATATTAGGACACCAACTCAGTAACAGTTACTGATATCATAAACACAGTCTGGATGAAAGGAAATGACTCACCAATGTGTCCCCTGGTCCTGCATCAGTTCTCATATCTGTTACTTTGGGTGGTAAACTGCCTGGTTTGATTCTGTCAAATGTTACTTGTACGGTACTCTGTAAAGAACCATAAAATAAAAATAAAGTATTAGGTTAAATTCACTATGCCAAAGTTAATATTTACATTAATCTGAAAGACAACAAATTTTATAAGTCTGACATTATATTTAATTGCCACAAATATGTGGGGTTTTTTATTTAAATATTCTGGTTGCAGCTAGTAAAACGTTAACTTTAAATACTTCAATCTATTTTATAATTTTTATTGCAAAAACATATATATTTACATATAACTGTGTATATATAAAGGGGTAATGAAACTTACACCCACCATGTCAAAAATGAGTTGTTTTTTATATATTTATTTATGTGCACTCTTGTACAAAATTTCTTAAATTCCTCAAATTGCAGTATTTTTTGTAATCTATACAGGAGGACGTCTAACATGTCATTCACACGTAGGGTGTATTGCACATGAATGTAGAATGTTGACATTGCGTAAAAAGTTACATTGCATTGATACCAAACACAGTGCCATGTCCTTCACGTAGATGTCATTCCACATATTTGTAGGGCGCCCTCTATAGATCATGTTGAGAAATGACCTTCCTTGGAACGGGTGAATTAATTTCTATTATGTACTACACAAACTCAAGATCACAAGACTAAAATAACAGATGGTTGTCAAGCCAACAAAATGTAATCTGTCCTTGGAACAGTCACGAAATAGATAATTATAGACTGTAGTCCATGAGACATTATTATACGAGATTTGGAAAAACAGAAAAGACAGATACTAGTACCAATTTGATTACTATTAATAGGATATCACATACACACAGACTGGGAAACAAGCATCCATATTGAAAACAGTGTGCCCGCTAAGCCAATTTGATGCACCACTGACACACACAATTTCTAGTGTCGCACCATAATTTGGTGTTCTCCTATCTCTTACTATGTGGTGACTCTCAAGAAATGCCAGTTTTTCTCATTTTGACTCACAACAAAATTTAGCTATCAATAGAGGGTACCCTGATTGGAAAGCATGTGTTTTAATAAAACATTGAGGCAGAGAAGTTCCAGTAAATCTAGTACATCAATATCACATTAGGATATATAATACACATATACGGGGTAAGCCTCCATATTGGAAAGTTTTCATAATGCTTAGAGGCAGCAAACTGTAATAGTTCAATTGCTCGTCCTCTGTATTTGATCAAAACACACTTTGAATTTAAAATAATCAGTCTGTTGGTGTATGAAATAAAAAATACCAGTCCAATGTAACTATATTTTACTGTCCTATTGAGACTTGTAACCATTAATATATGTGTATTCTCCAAAAATACTCTGATCCCATTATTAAACACTTCCATCAGTTCAGTTAAAAGGTACCAATAAATGATTGTTGCATGTGTTTGACCTGAATAGGTGAAGTTACCCATTATGTTTTTATAACCCTTGGACATAGCAACAATAACTATTTATTAGCATTGTGACCTTTGTTTACTTAAGATCACAATATATTTCATTGCTTAGGCAAGGCTCAAACTTAAAAATAGTCTCATGTCCACAGACCACCAATCCTTGTCATGGGGCTACCATAGTTTGCAGCTGGTAGCTCAGTCAGGCTGCCACTGATTATGTGATGAAGATGGAAGACTTTTTACATGAAAGTATTTTAATAACACACATATTTCCAATAGAGGAAATCTGTTTTCAGTTCAGGAATATGGGACTACAGGTTGTGGGCCAATTTTCGGAAATAGGTAGCCCGCTAGGACTATCAAAGAAAAAGGTTAATTTTGAGCCCTGATATTAGGTATAGACAATAGATAGGTAAGAATCAGCTACCCTTCCTTGTTATTAAGGATCACACCAACATTATTGTAATTATCGGATAATTAAATGTCAGAGATTATCTAGTGCCTTGAAACGATCAATTTGTATACACAGTATATTGAAAGGTTTACGTTTGTGAATTTACAGTATGATCCTAGTCAGTATTAGGTACACTAATGATAGTCAAAATTTGTTGTTGTAAGTCAAAATGATAAAAACTGAAATTTCTTGTGAGTCAGCACATAGTAAGAGATAGGGGAACACCAAATTTGGTGTGTCACTAGAAATTGTGGCATGTCAAATTGGCTTAGAAGTACACTGATCCTAGTAACGACAATCCTTACGTCTTCAAATGAAAATTTATCTATGTTAGTAAACTATCAATTTGAACTTTTGTTCCAAACACAATATTGAAAACTGTATCTGAAATTTTCATCTGTACATTTTATACTGACTTTTTGTCAACAGATTCACACTATTCTGAACACTGGGAGCACAAAAATTGTCATTTAATTAGTCATTCAGTTTGCTGACCCAAATATAAATGATTACTGACAATATGTTTGCTAATAGTAACAGTACATGTAATTGTAAGTAGAATGGCATAACTATGCAAATCGGCATACATGTATAAAACAAAAAGTACGATAAACATGAAAAATGTCCATATCTGACCTTCCTCATTTACTGGTTAAAATGGTCTAAACAATTTACATTTACTGTTTACACATGGACATCAAGTTAGTGTACATTCAATGACTAGTGAACCAGTAATTCAGTGTACTTAATGAGAAGCATCACAACATAGCTGTATTTTTTCAAAGTGAAAAATTAACCAAAAATATCAAATATTGGCAGCTTCTTGGACTTTACTTATCTACACCACCAGCATAATTTTTTTGTAAAATTTACATTTCCACTATTATTTTATTAAAGCAGTACTATTTTTAGTATATTGGTAGGTACATAGTTCAACTATACTTTGTAATATGAACACCTACATATACATCAATTATTAAAATTATGAAATTTGAGACAACGAATCAGACAATGGATAGAATTATTTCATATTGAGGAAATGCGTATCTACTTAATATCATACATAGATCATATATCAATATTTATATTTCATAATAAAATGAGTCGATGACTCAAAAATTTCACATAAAAAAATATATTTTATAACTAAAATAATACTTGACAATGTTCAACAGGTTGTAAACAAATTTCAAAATACTATTCTGATAATATAATTAAGCAAACAAATTCAACAGAGATTGTGTGTTGTTGTTTTTTTAAGGTCTGGAGAATCAAGGTAAACATAATGAGGGAAATCAATGGTCACATATGCAGATTGCGATACTTTGCATTATGGGTAATTCCAGTGAAATATTCTGCAAATATATATGATTTTATTATTTTTCAACTTTACTAAAAGCAGTATACATAATTTGTGAGTAGAACAAGTAGTATAGATATTTTTACAACCCTGCACAGCATAATTTACCACTTAAGCTAGGAAAAAAAATACAAACACATTTAGCTTTACCATATTTGCATTATAACTTGCAATGTTTGAAGTATACACACAATTTACTACCTGGAACATTACAGTCGTCTGTTTCAAGTTACCCTTCAAAGGCTCTGTGTAATACAACCACACAGAAACTAATATGAGACTGACATAGCACAGTACAATATAGTTACTATGGAATGGTAAATGGAAACGAATGCGACGTTTCGATCCATTTTGATCTGTCAGTTCAGAGAGAAACATTAAAGCTGAATATTAATTAAATCATTATGTGATCAAGGTCCGTAGTAGACGGATCGAAACATCACATTAGTTTCCAATTTACGCTTCCAATGTAACTATATTGTACTGTACTATATATCCTCTGAATCTGACATACTTCATGACAGCAAGATTAAATGAATGTATTTTTTGTGATATTTTGTCTCAACGAAATGAACTCAACAGCTACCATGCGGCCATCAGATTTTGGCATCCACATGTCTGCGTCTAGTTGCAGTACACTTAAATGGTTTATGTTTTATTATTACTAAGTAGGTCTATTTATTCCTTATTCGGAGGTCATCGGCCCAAAGATACTATTACCGCCCAGGGCACTTACCCGAGGAATTACGGTACTTCATAATATACAAAATGTAGCAAGAAACTGCCATCTTGCTGTAGAATAATACCCAGTTTCTTATTAGCTTCTGAGTGGTTGCATCAAGCAGATCCATTCGATGGTACTTTGAAATGGGTTGTAATATTCATTTGCTGGTAGATTATACACACAAAACAGTTGCAAGTTTTATTAATAACATCATTGTTGGTTTAATAAAATTGCTTTTCAAATTTCTTGACTCCTACATTTAACCTCAGTACCAAATAATAAATTACGCAAATATTAATCATAAAATGTGGGAAATGTAGTCATCACAAATGTTTTAATAATAATATAATTTACATGATAACATTTGTGTTTACTATATCAATGGCAATAATTCATATCGGGCCAAATAAAAAAAATTGTGTGTTTTTCCGATAACCCGACCAACCCTAGTTTACACCCCCGACTCTAAACATTTTTTACATGCAAAAAGGTAAAATGGTAACAATTTATTTCTATTTTGGTGTACATTTTCATGTCTTTGCCTCATCTGTGGTCACTCTTTTCTAAAAAATCATATTCCAGAGAGAAACCAGGTCTTTTTAGACTCTAAAAGTACAGTCTGTATAACGTGTTCATCTACTTAACTTATAATTGTCTTCATTTACTTCTTTTACACTTCATCAAACTCTCACAGAAGTATTGTGACCGACGTGTATCTTATCTTAGGGTCGAAGTAATTTTTAAAATATAAAATTAAAACAAAATAAAATTCCGACCTACCTACCCTATTTTCTGAAGTCATGTTATCACAAACAAACATTTTTTTAGTAAACTTTTGTTGCAGTTACAAAATAGAAAATTAATAATTCAATTTATTTATTGTACGGATACATTTCAACCTTTGTCAATATTCATGATTGAATAATTCAGGTATATGAAATTATGAAAAAAAAAAGAAATGTAAAATTTGTTACAGTGAATGGATTTGTTCTGAGTACTGATAACACAAATAATGGATATATAAAGTCATTAAAATTAATGTTCATATCTGTGAAATATTACGTCTATAAAAATGAGGTATTGACAAATTTAATTTCTAGAGTTCCAACATATATAAGTCCCATGAATTTCCTGTGGTCTGGAAAAAATTCTATGTGATGGTAGCCCGGCTTTAGGTCAAACTTTAAGCATAAAAACACCCAGCCTGGTGGCAACGTGATCAAGCAATGTAATTAACAGCTTGTTGGTGTAAGTTTGTGTATGTAGTCATAAGTGCAATCAGAACCTAACTTATTATATGAAGCATAATATTGAACATCTCATTAATTATGATGGTTTGAAATATGAATATTTAATATCATATCTTTGATAGTATATATAACTATGTCACAGGTGGTGACTTTTATCATGCCAGCGATGGGTTATTAATAACTATGTGCATATGAATTATTATGAAGTAGGACTGGCATTGTACAATCTGTGGCTATGATTGTTAAATTTTGATGGCTATATAAAATACCTTTAAGTTATGTAGAGTGAGTTGGCCTCCACAAAAAGATGTGTGTGGGTGGGGGTGGGTGTGTCATGTGTATGAATTAGGTTGATTATCACTGTACCAGTATGTGGCAATGCATGAACGTTGGATTTTGATGGCAACATAGAATACAAAATAGTGACTGTATTACAGTGTTCTGCCCACAATAACGTAATTCATATTACATTTATGTATCCATATCTCTATATCAGATATGCATAATTTATAATAGTTTTAATGTCATTGTATCAAATTATAGAAGTGAATGTTGCATTTTGAAGGCCAGTGAACATGTACACTTAGAGATTAGAGTGGTAGTGACTCCAGTATGGGTGTGTATGTGTTTCTACATGTATATGCAAGTGTGAATGTATATTAGTGCCTTTGTCTGTCTACCTACCTACCTACCTACATGTACCTGCCTGCCTATGTGTGTGTGTGTGTGCATATGTATGTGTGTGTGTATGTCTGTCTGTCTGTCTGTCTGTCTGTCTGTCTGTCTGTATGTATGTATGTATGTATGTATGTGTGTGTGTGTGTGTGTGTGTGTGTGTGTGT
The DNA here is from genome assembly GCF_964340395.1 of Glandiceps talaboti. Classification (NCBI taxonomy): domain Eukaryota; kingdom Metazoa; phylum Hemichordata; class Enteropneusta; family Spengelidae; genus Glandiceps; species Glandiceps talaboti. The sequence goes on from NC_135557.1 coordinate 19,193,716, forward strand.
GTATGCGTGTATGTGTGCGTACATACGTATGTACATACGTACGTACGTACGTACGTACGTACGTACGTACATGTATGTATTTTAATTCAGAAAGCTAGAATACTAAGTGATGGATGTACATCAAGTGAAAGTGTGGACAGCTGATGTACATCAAGTGAAAGTTTGGACAGCTGAATTCATTTCAATTAGCATCAACCACTGCAGTGTGGACTGTACTATAAAACAGTCTATAATAATGAAAATTAAAATTTTGATGAGAAAAGCAATCTCACTAAATGTCACTATCATATTACATGCAGCTGTCTTCTACAACAATAACATTATCTATCATATCACTTCCAACAGTACAATCCCTAATTCAGCTATTTAATCATTCTACTACAGGGCTTGAAATTAACTTCTTTTTTTTTTGGTAGTCTTTAATAGTGGGCAACCAATTTCAGGAAGTGGTAGCCTAAAGACCGATGACCAATAGTCCTATACAATGTATCCCTGAACTGAAAATAGAGTTCCTCTATTTGAAATATGTGTGTTATTAAAATACTTTCATGTCTGTAAATCTTCCATCCTATCATCACATAATCAGTGGCAGCCTGAGTGGGCTACCAGCTGCAAATTATGGTAGCCCCAAGACAAGAATTGGTAGTCTGTGGACACACGGACTAGTGTTAATATCTAACCCTGTATTACTCCTACAATGTCTAATTTGAATTCTCCCCACAAGATAACAATTCATTCAAATTCTTCAAATAGACATTTTTTTAATTCTTGAAATTATTGATATTCTGTATATTCCAAAAACTAATAGTAATTTCTGAAAATATGGCCGATTCTTTTTTTCTCTTTTTTTAAATCAGCACCTCTATGGGTTTTATTTTCAAGAAGTTTACTAGTACAAATTTAATGGCATTGTGAAAAGATACGAGAACTCTGACAAAACAAAAATACATTATTAATACATGACTAATTCTAAGTTGTATATAGACCAAGTACGAGAACATCATGAGTAATTAGTAATTATGTATTTCTGTAGTCTATTAAATTCTATAGTGTTCATCATTTCAATGGAGATTCAACGAGTTTCAAGATCAACTGGCAGCCACCAATAATGTACAGAGACTATTAATAGACAATGCTGTTCTGGATAATCTGCATGCATTCAAAGACTGATTTTTTTTAGACGTGTCATAGTATGGTGTGTACTGCTAAAATGGCGACACTACATGTCATTATAGAGACTCATTACAGTTGAAATGAAGTAGGTTTGGTGTTTCACTCATGTGACATGACATTTAATACACACCCTCAGACAGCTTCTAATGCAAAAGAAACGATTACATAGGTGCTGTGCACAGTGGGGATGTAGAAGTACTCAAGTTGATAATATGCTGATTATCAGTTAGAAAATAAACAATCATTTGATGGATGACAAATTTTTTCATCGTGGGTTACAGATCAGTCAGTGTTTTTGACAAAATCATGTGAACTACAAAAGTTCAAAAGTAACTTCAAAAATTGCATGTAACTAGACATTAAAGCATGGAAGTATCGCCCACACTCTGAACTTATACATCCGAAGTATGGTTTCAATGTATTACGTACACAATCTCAAGTCGGGTTCAAATGTCATCGATTTTCCAGCAATTTTCCTTCCGTGGTTTTTGAAAATGTCGGTTAAGGCTGTTTTATGATTAACTAAACTAGTTCTATTTCCAAAACCCATGATGTCATCTCTGAAAACATTCAACCTAAAAACTAATTATATATCGTACTATCTTATTCAATACCTCACGTTCACACTAGACTTCAGTAACACAGTGATAACACTAGTCCCGCTGGACAACTAAACATTGTAACAGGAAAAATAAATATATCTTTTGCATATATACCACATGAAACATCCAATGAGTTTTAAATATTCCATACTTATGTTATATAGTGACAGATGTTACTATCACTTGGGTTATAAATACATCGAGTTACTTCCTAAATAATGAACAGGTGTTGGGTTTTGTGAATTATAATTTATATGCCAGGGAAAATCCATATGATTATATTATAACATTACTGCCCGAGTGGCTGTAACTGGAAAAAAAACATTCATAATTTTTGTTATCACTGAATTATTCGTGATGTTGTACTGGTATGACTGAATACTGTTTAATACATAATGTACTATAAAGTGGCCATATGGATGATGATGGTTGGGTATTTATTTTGGATTTTTAATTTCACTTTGGAATGTTACAACATAAGGACTCTGCAAGAGACAAGTAACACTTCAATTTCTGTATTTGTCTGTAAGTAAGGGACCAGGAGGGGGGGGGGGGGAGAGCACATGGAGGCTATGATACCATTTTGGCATAAGATGAAGTGCCTTGGACTACGAATTTTACATTATACCAGGCAAGAAACCAGTCTAGCTGTTAGACCCCAGGCAATTTTGTTAACTTTAAAAGGCACCATAACGCCTGTCAAAGGTTTGCCTGCCGCACACCAGAGATACTGTCATTCTCGGCTTCTGTTCAGTAGCTTTCTGAGCACAGATCTAAGTCTTACGACAAGACTAGCGAGAAATCAAAAATTACTTTGACTCTGAGCTGACTAATAGTCAGACTTTAAGTCATAAGCTACCAGTTACTCTACTAAGTACTAGGGTTTGCTGCGATAGTCAAAGTACTGGGTATGCAAATAAATACAACATTTACCAGAACATATCCAACCCCTTCTCCCATCCCCACCTCCTTCTGTTAGCAGTGTTACCATGGCATGAGAACTAAAGCAATACACTAGTTCAGATTAAAAGTGGGCGTGGCATTCTAGTTACTGTTTTTTCAGGGAAAATACTATCACTGGATGTAAATGAGTGGATTGGTTTTATATGACCATATGATAGTACAGCCACCTCTGTGGCATGAATAAGTCTTAGCGAGAAAACTAGTTGGCAATATTAATATTTGACTGTAGTGATATCGCCGGGAGAGTAATCTCCCACACAATAGGCAATTTAATAAGTATACATGAATATTTGATAAATACAACACACTGATAGCAATATCAATATGACTATCAGACAATGTTCTGAAACACTGAGTTGTAAAATGATACATCATTTATGTCCACCACAAAGTCGGAGATGTGGTACATATATATACATCTGATTTCAGTACAGTACAGTACAGTACAGTACAGTATAGTGTAATACAGTACAGTTCAGAACAGTACATTACAGTACAGTACAGTACAGCATAGTGTAATACAGTATGTACAGTATGTACAGTACAGTACAGAAAAGTACAGCATAGTGCATTGCAATACAGTATGTACAGTACAGTACAGTACAGAACAATATAGTGTAAAACAGTACAGTACAGTACATGACAGTACAGTACAGTACAGTACCGTACAGAACAGTATAGTACAGTATAGTATAGTACAGTACAGTACAGTACAGAACAGTACAGCATAGTGCATTGCAATACAGTATGTACAGTACAGTACAGTACAGAACAATATAGTGTAAAACAGTACAGTACAGTACAGTACAGTACAGTACAGTACAGTATAGTATAGTATAGTATAGTATATTATAGTATAGTATAGTATAGTGCAGTACAGTACAGTATAGTGTAATACAGTATGTGTAGTAAGTCAACCAACAATACAATTTCTTGTGACTACAATACATGTATTTGACGTTCTCTCAGATTCCTTTTAACTATGTAATAACTCAAAGAAAACCCAAATTTTTATCCTCATCACCCTCAAAAGTGTGTCTGTATTCTGAGTGCACTGGGTAGTACATTGTGATCAGAGAAGAGTGTTATATAGTTAGTATGTTTGACCTGTGGATGATACCACTGTGTGTATACATATACTGAATAGGTAATTGATAATTGGCTATTCATCTCAAAATAGTAACATACACATTCACAATAGAGAAGGTAGCATATGCCCATAAATAGTCATAGAAGTATATTTGTAAGCGTGTCATGCATGGTAAATTTATGTACAGAATTCTGGTGGGTTTTTTTAAGGTTCAGTAGTGCTATACGTATGGTGTGTGTGTGTGTGTGTGTGTGTGTGTGTGTGTGTGTGTGTGTATGTGTGTGTGTGTGTGTGTGTGTGTGTGTGTGTGTGTGTCTTCTACCAGAACCATCCCATCTTCCTGTTACCATGGTAATAGAAATTAACACTGAAATGGGACATCTGATTATTCAAGGCTGTACATCTCCATTTTCCATCACTGGGAAAATTCCGATGATTTATGTTGACTAGTTCAACTGTGAAACTTTTACTATTTACTTTGGGTGATAAAGTCATCTTATCATAAAACATGTACTTGAAAGTTACAGTGACTACTTCTATACCACTATTAAGACGAGTTATTGCTTCATATCAACCCTAGCTACATGTAATCATTGCCTGGTATCACCCTCCATATCATATCTGGGGTAATAATTTATCAACTTTAAATGGGGATCACTGTCTGATATCACCACTTTGAAAGATACCATATCCACTCATGTTATCTGAGACTCCGTATCTCATCAAAATGTCATAAGTATCATGGTCTTGCTAAGGGCGGGAAGTAGGTAAAATCTATTGGAGTTCCCAAGTCATAACTGGGTTCCCAAACAAAATTACCATAGATTCTACATGGGGAAAACACTGCCATTTTTACCCCTTTCTCCCTTTCTGTTACCGGGGTTCACCAAACTTAGCAAAAACATTGATTATAGTATTTACAACCCATATATCAAAGTAAAGATGTTTTCTGTATGTACCACAATTGTTTATTGCATCCATATCAAGCGTACAAGTACACTTTTTCATATATACTAATTGACCACATTAGAAAGGCTACATGCTTAGGCTTGTAAAGACACCAATTCAAACAGTATACTTTAACACTTGATATGAATGCTTTAAATGTGTGTAGCACATAGAGAAAGTGCTTTACTTCAGTGTTAATCATTGTAATATGAATGCTATTAATGAGTGTAGCACATAGAGAAGTGCTTTACTTCAGTGTTACTTGTTGTACAAGTATTGTAAGCGTGAAATATAGACTGTAAGATGCGTCATCGTGTCACTTTGCCCTCACCAGCCTTGTCTCTCCCCCGACTGCATAAATCTAAGTTATAGACTACATGAAGCACAGTTCTTCACAAGTAATCCGAGACCCCTTATCTCATCAATCAAAATGTAATACCTCCTAGTACATTCACTTCACTTGTAACCTGAGACCCCTTATCTCATTATCAAACTGTAAAACATGTATACATATTTTCTTTTTTGACAGAATTTTGAGCATGATATTTATTACAATATAAACTTCTTTAAAAGTCTGTTGAAGTGCAAAGTTAGTCAAAGATCCAAACCCTTTTTTATATATTCATTTACAACTCATTACATATGATTTACTACTTGTAACCAGAGACCCCTTATCTTGTTATCAAACTGTAATATGTATATATTTTTTTAGAGAATTTTGAGTGTGTAATTTATTGCAATAACAACTTCTTTAAAACATCTCTTGAAGTGCAAAGCTAGTCAAATATTCAAAACATACTATTATTAATGTGAGAAGTCTTAGTAAATAGTAGAATAGAAATTGATATTTGACTCCATTTTTTACAGATTGATAGGTGACTCTATTTTATATGGTTAGTAATAGTGAAGTTACCTAATATTGGAATCTAGTTTTTGAACTCTTAGTACACATGATTTACTCAATACATGTAACCTGAGACCCCTTATCTTGTTGTAAAACTGAAAAATGTATACATATCATCATTTTGAGAGAATTCTGAGTATGTAATCTAATACTAAATACAATATAAACTTCTCTGGAAAACTTGTTGAAGTGTGAAGCAAGTGAATGATTCCATCCTGTTTTTTTGTACTCACTACTGATTTATCACATGATAGACATTTATGGCCTATACAGCAAAACAAACAAGTGTGTATAACAGAGGATTGATTGTTAAGAAGCCAAGTGATACTGTTAGAAATGGGTTAGACAGATCACAACACGATTAGACAGCGTGAGAAGAAACCTGCTTTATAACATCAACCACAAGTCACTTGTCTAGCAGTGTTTTCGGTACGGTGTGGAAACCGTGGTAACAGAGGAAGAAAGTCTGATAACAAAATTTGCCACGCGGTAAAATACCTGATGGACTAAGCTAGATTTTGCTGACAACAAAAAACAGTGTTGAAACTGAACATCAACAACTCATATTTTAGTAACCATGCAAACACTGTTCTTGTTGTCATAGTTACATGTAGTAGGCAAAATCTACCGGAGTTCCAATGGTATCTTTTATCAGACTTTCTTCCTCTGTTACCATGGTTCCCACACCATACATGTGCACTTGTCTAAGTTGTCTAAACAACTCATATTTTATTAGTTTCTATCAACAAATCATATTTTAGTTTCCATTCATACTACACTGTTGTACAAAACCGAGACTCTACTGCCTCTTGTATTTCAAAATGGTTTTGATAAGTAAACAGAATATTATTAATTTATGGTCATGAATGGTAGTCAATTATCCAGTAAAATATTACTTGCAATGAATACTACACTAATTTCATTTATGCTTGCCTGATTCACCATTCTTTGAAACCTGGCTACTAAAATTAGTGAAAACCTTTACGTAAACCACACATCACTATTCATTTAAAATATTATGCACTTTCCATTTTCTATAAGTCCTACCCTTGGAAAACTTAACTAAAAGATAATTAGAAATTTTACTTTCAGCCTTATAAAATACTTTGCAGTAATACTATTACAAGTTCACTGAGGTATTTCAGTTATTTTAATGGTCTCACTTGCCATCTATCTGCCTTGTAAGAAATTCACCATGCTTTGTTTGACCTTTGGTGACCTTTGATGACCTCAAGTGACCTTTTATCTACATTACAAGTTGACCTCGGTCATGGTAGCAGACATCTGTTCTATAAATTGGGTAATAAACTGTTATGGGTGACTTGGCCTCACAGCTAAATCCGTTATTACTGGTTTCAATGAGTTCGTAAATTGTTTATTAATCGTAAATTGTTTATTAACGAATTCACGATCTCGCTATTATTGGGTGAAATGAGTTCTGTAAAATGATACCATCCATTCAATAATTATACTTTTTTATTTCAAGAGAATAAACGTCTTCAAATAAAATACAGAAGTGTGTAACATATATTGTCACATTTGTGAATATACAATGTATGCATCACTGAGCAATTTTACTCTCTATACAAATACAAAATGTAGCACAGCTTTTATTTAAGCCTCAGCAACCACATAAACTTCCTTCTAATGCCCCATTACACCTTTGACCACTTCTACAAAAAAGACTTCGTCAAAATTCTCTGTACCTGTAATCGCATTTTACATCATGCTAGAGGGTCAAAATATAGAACAAGAAGGTTGGATTTATTCTTGCACCTACCTAGGCTATACTTGTAGTAATTGCATGTGTATAGTGTGTGGGGAATGAAGCCATGGTGTCGGCCAAAGAATTAATTTACTGTTATTTTTATGACACACCTAGGTGGTAAAATTCTATTTTAAGTAACAAGAATTGTAACTCAAATGATTATTATTTTTATGACACACCTAGGTGGTAGAATTCTATTTTAGACAAATTTCTCTTCATCGCCATTGATCAGTTTGCCTGCTACTTAGAAACTTAATGAAACCTGTAAATGCCCTCAAAGATACTTGCTTGTTTCCATGGTAACAAGAAAGACATTTGCAGTGCCCAGACTCCTTCACTTGAAGCTTGTCCATGCATGATACTTGTAGTGTTACTGTATTGCTTTGAGAGTTAACTTGATGAGCAGTATGTACCTTGATGTTTCAAAGAGATGGCAGGTTGTATTAGGAGACCCAGTGTCTATACCCCTGGTTTGAAATATGCAGTACTTAGATCACAGCATATACATTGCAGACAACTAAAAAATATATCTACACACCAACAGTATATACAACTTAAGGTTGTAATCTATTTAAACAGGGCTCAAAATTAACTTTTTTCTTTGGTAGTCCTACAATTTCAGAAATTGGTAGCCCAAGTATTGTGACCTGTTATCACATATTCCTGAACTGAAAACAGATTTCCTCTATCGGAAATATGTGTTATTAAAATACTTTCATGTCCATAAATTTCATCACATAATCAGTGGTAGCCTGAGTGGGTTACCAGCTACAAATTATGGTAGCCACATGACAAGAATTGGTAGTCTGTGTGCATGGGACTACTTTTAATTTGGAGCCCTGTATTATACGAAAGAAGGGGGGGGGGGGGGGGGGGGGGGGGTGCTGATTTTTTTTGGGTGCGGACCTAAAATCAATTTGATGGATATTATAGTGCACCATGCTTTGTGTACCTCGACACAAGTATGTTTACCCACAGACTGGTGATTCAATACATCGTATGGTGAACAATGTTACAAGCAAGTCATTACATTATATAAATAACAATGCAGTTTCACAAAATGTTCAACTTACAGTTAGTAATATATGCAAATCTACTGGTATTATTAAATCTATGTTTTGAATAATTATCTAAGAATCGTTTTAGGATGTATAAATTACATAACATTACTAAAGATGTAACAGAAAAGTGTTGCTAATGATTTTAGCATGTATAATTTACATAATTTAATATTAATATGTAACAAACAAGTGCTGCTAACATTAATATTAACTTAATCAACAACCATAGAATACTTTATATAGGACAGTCTCACGTTTAAAATTGAATATATTTACTTTGATGTTTAATATATAGAGATACAATAAACTGATATGGATATATGATTTGACACAGAGCCACAACTCAGAAGTAATTACATTGCTAGTATAGATTGATTCACATTTAGCGTACCTAGCTACCCCTAGGTATTTATAGTACCTGGGTATTTTTAGTTGCCCCCTAGACAGTTACCAGGGTTTCATTTCTCTATAATAGTATTTTGATTTCCATGTACATGTATGCATTTATAAAGGAAAAAAGATTATGTTATGTATTACGAAGCTGAACTAGTTTGCCACGATTTTCTTCTAACACTAACCAGTTTTCTAAAATCTTAGCATTAATATTAGTCGTATACCGTGTGACCTTTCATTAAAAGGGGATCGCCTAGTAGTAGAAATAAAGGTATTGTCATAAACTTTGGGTTGTGATAAATCATTACATTGTTTTACATCACCTATGTTACACACAATTTCAAAGAAACATCAAACTCGGTGATGTTGTCTCTCATTTTTGCTGTGGGCCCCATTGCCTCATGGGAGTCAACACATACATGCAATGGTTGAACAATGAATATTCATGACCTTTTCATTGAGGTTAATAGGCAATTAGGAGTCATGAACCCTGGGTGCATTGTTGGCTCATCAGACTAGCTTTGCTTGAGAGCACTTTGTGTAATTTGTTTACTTCCACATACATGTATACACAAACATTTTAAGATTAGCCCTCCAGATTAGCCCTCCAGATTACCCCGCTCTGTTAACCAGGGTAAGATTTCTAGAGAGAAATAAAAAAAAAAAAAATTTTTCAAATGATGAGTCAAGTCATATCCATGCATAAATCAGACACTTAAATATTTCAAGTGACACAAGTACTTATAAATTCTCTGACATCAACAGTGTGATAAATGACGTCTGGAATATACATGACAAATACAACAGCCATGTTACATACTATATACATAGAGAGGTATATGAAAGGAATGGAATGTAACATCAACACTTGGTATGGTAGTCACATTTATATTAACCATTTGAACTACTTCAGTTACAAAAATCTATTGATTTCCATCAATTGGTCTAACAGGCTACCACTACAAACTTGGTAGTCTAGCTACAATGTTTACAAGTCTACAAGTACATCTATATGTCCTGGACTACTGCTAACTTGGTAGTCTAGATACAATGTTTACTAGTCTATGTACCCTGGACTACTGCTAATTTGGTAGTCTAGATACAATGTTTAGTAGTCTCTATGTCCTGGACTACTGCTAATTTGATAGTCTAGATACAATGTTTAGTAGTCTATGTGTCCTGGACTACTGCTAATTTGATAGTCTAGATACAATGTTTAGTAGTCTATGTACCATGGACTACTGCTAATTTGGTAGTCTAGATACAATGTTTAGTAGTCTATATGTATACCCTGGACTACTGCTAATTTGGTAGTCTAGAGACACAATGTTTAGTAGTCTCTATGTCCTGGACTACTGCTAATTTGGTAGTCTAGATACAATGTTTAGTAGTCTATATGTATACCCTGGACTACTGCTAATTTGGTAGTCTAGATACAATGTTTAGTAGTCTCTATGTCCTGGACTACTGCTAATTTGATAGTCTAGATACAATGTTTAGTAGTCTCTATGTCCTGGACTACTGCTAATTTGATAGTCTAGATACAATGTTATAGTAGTCTATGTACCATGGACTACTGCTAATTTGATAGTCTAGATACAATGTTTAGTAGTCTATGTACCATGGACTACTGCTAACTTGATAGTCTAGATACAATGTTTAGTAGTCTATATGTATACCCTGGACTACTGCTAATTTGGTAGTCTAGAGACACAATGTTTAGTGTCTCCCTAGTGTCCAACCAGTACCCAAACTAGCACCAAACTTGTGTCCAATTAGTACCGAGTGTCCCCCTAGTGCCCACACACACCCAAACTATCTATGCATGATAAATGTATATTTGCCTCAAACACATTGAAGGTACATGTAGCAAACCCTATTTCTGCATGACTGGTAATTTTTGTGAAGTCATACTTCGACCAAGTTACATAGTGCATTCCAATTCACATACCAGTACTTATGTAGACTTTTGACACACCTAGAAACAATACCAGTATTTTTATCAATAGTTTAATTTTATCATTCTCATTCCACTATACCCTGAAGTCAACTATGTTACACCAATGGAATGGATAACATAAATGTAAAACTTACAATGTGCCTGAAACTCTGTCCATAGAATTTCTCAAACATACCATTTGTCTGGAAAAGTGTCCATTTTATAAACAAGCATAAGCTGATTAAGTGAGTTTATAAGCTTGTTTTACTTCAGGTCAACATATTTCTTCAAAACTTGGACAAGAGTATTCTAGTATAATGTTAATGTTAATACCTTTGAAGACATTGAAGTGGTCATATGGATGAGGATTTGGTATTTACTAAAGGATTTTTTATCTATATAACAATTTTATCATGGCTTCCTACTTGAAAAATCAAAGTGAAACAACATATACCAAGTCTGCATTGGTAACTTGATATATTGCAAAAAGCTAAAGAACTGTGTAGAAAGTCTGTTAGTGTATGTACAATAACAAAGATTTTACACATCTATCAATTATTTGTAATTTATTGAATTACAAACAAGGACTTGACATGTTGTTTCACATTGATTTTTCAAGTAGGAAGCTATGATGAAAATGTTATATGAAAAATACAAAATAAATACCCCAATCCTCCCCCATCTGGTCATTTTAAAATCATCTTTTGGTTTTGCAATCAAAACTGACAATGTCTTCACTAAGGTTGGTAACCCCGATAACAAAGTGGTCTAAAGAGATATCACTGACATGGTTTCTAATAGAGCAGACTATTTATGGTAATTTTGTTTGGGAATCAGTGTGCCCTCTAAGACAATTTGACGTGCCACTGACACACACAATTTCTAGTGATGCACCAAAATTTGGTAAATAAAATTCTATAGGAACCAAATATCAAGTGATGGCTAAGTGTGCTTTGATAGTAAATAGAATTCTATCGGAATCAAATATCAAGTGATGGCTAAGTGTGCTTTGATAGTAAATAGAATTCTATAGGAACCAAATATCAAGTGATGGCTAAGTGTGCTTTGATAGTAAATAGAATTCTATAGGAACCAAATATCAAGTGATGGCTAAGTGTGCTTTGAATTGATAGTAAATAGAATTCTATAGGAACCAAATATCAAGTGATGGCTAAGTGTGCTTTGACAGTAAATAGAATTCTATAGGAACTAAATATCAAGTGATGGCTAAGTTTGCTTTGACAGTAAATAGAATTCTATAGGAACTAAATATCAAGTGATGGCTAAGTGTGTTTTGATAGTAAATAGAATTCTATAGGAACCAAATATCAAGTGATGGCTAAGTGTGCTTTGAATTGATAGTAAATAGAATTCTATAGGAACTAAATATCAAATGATGGCTAAGTGTGCTTTGATAGTAAATAAAATTCTATAGGAACCAAATATCAAGTGATGGCTAAGTGTGCTTTGACAGTAAATAGAATTCTATAGGAACCAAATATCAAGTGATGGCTAAGTGTGCTTTGACAGTAAATAGAATTCTATAGGAACCAAATATCAAGTGATGGCTAAGTGTGCTTTGACAGTAAATAGAATTCTATAGGAACCAAATATCAAGTGATGGCTAAGTGTGCTTTGACAGTAAATAGAATTCTATAGGAACTAAATATCAAGTGATAGCTAAGTGTGTTTTGATAGTAAATAGAATTCTATAGGAACTAAATATCAAGTGATAGCTAAGTGTGTTTTGATAGTAAATAGAATTCTATAGGAACTAAATATCAAGTGATGGCTTTGTGCTTTGATAGTAAATAGAATTCTATAGGAACTAAATATCAAATGATGGCTAAGTGTGTTTTGACAGTAAATAGAATTCTATAGGAACTAAATATCAAGTGATAGCTAAGTGCGCTTTGAAAGTAAATAGAATTCTATACCAACTAAATATTAAGTGATGGCTAAGTTTGCTTTGATAGTAAATAGAATTCTGTAGGAACTAAATATCAAGTGATGTCTAAGTGTGCTTTGATAGTAAATAGAATTTGATAGGAACAACTTGAAATACAGCAAAAATTATGCCCTGAACACTCAAAACACTCAGCTGCTGTGCTGTATTAAAATATTGTAAATATTTTAACAGCAAGATACATGAATATACAGACATAGTAGTAACTACTGTGTATTGAAACTGATACAAGCTCAACAATTTCTCTTTACTTACTGAAAATATGTATATAAAGAATACAACGTCCTACTTAATTTCACTTGCTGGAAGTAGATTTATAAATTTTAATTGCCACAAGTCACCACCACTTTGACAGAAGGAGAACCCGATATTTTCTACAATGTGAAGTCAATGAAGAGTATAATTGACTCATGTACAAAGACAAATATCACAGATTCACTCATTATAATTTCTTTCTGATTTTGCTCTATTTCAGGTGAAATTTGTGTCAAAAATGTAGAAATTTGGATGAGATGAGGGGTCAAAATTTTGACAGCAATGTCTTCATTAACATTACATGTTCATGAATGGTTCTTTTTGTATGTCATTGGAAGATATTTTTTTTTCATATATTTTGTTAATATTTTACCAAATGTCATGAAATTTCTGTATCAAAAAATGCTGAAATGTAGAGATCACAAGTCGTTTTGCGGTATTTCAAACGAGTGGGAACCCTGAAATAGTTTTATTTGTTTAGAATGAAAAGCTGTTTACTTTACTCACTGTAGCATATTAAATCAATTGAAATAGCTAAGATTGAACTTATAGGGTTACATAGCAGCAAACATTTATGACAAAGCATTCTTCATCGAAATGGTACATTTTCCTACACTATATAACAGAGATAGTCTGCCTGTCTGTCTGTCTGTCTGTCTATCTGCCTGCCTACCTGCCTCAGTGCCTGCCAGCCTGCCTGTCTGCCTACCTACCTACCTGTATGCATGCATGTACATGTATGTGTGTCTGTCTGTAGGTATGTATGTTTTTGTATTTATTCATTTATTTATTTATCTATTTTATATGCCTATCTCTGTCACTCTGCTGTAAGCAGGTAAAATTTACCCTAATTCCCCCAGGCATTTTACCAAGGTTCTCAACCAAACTTATGCCATGGTTAGTCTAGTTCCTATACAGTATCATTACAATTTACATCCCGACTACATGTATGCCATGGTAAATGGTACAGAAAGCTAAATAGATACAAATTTTCGGTCCTCTGTTACCGGGGTTACCAGACCATAACTGCTCTACTGTGATCACAATGACAGAGAGACAATCACCAGTACGCTTCTGGGCTTTTTTAAAAAGAAAAATTGAAAATATTTTCATTCCGGGTACATGTACAAATATAATGACAGTGAACCCATGAGGGATGGCCCTCACTGGACTTCTTGGGAGACAAGTGTTTATATACTTAAAGAACTATCTAGTATAAATAAAAGATTATCATTATAATAACTGAATGTATATACATCTACGATTTTTATCTCTAATATAAACACATAACTGACAACAATTTACACATTCATCAATATGGACATTTCCAGGATAGTGATATTAAAGTGACCATATGGATGAGGATTGGATATTTATTTTGGATTTTAAATTTATTAAATTTATAAAACAATTTTATCATGGCTTCATACTTGAAAAATCAAAGTGAAACAACAAAGACCAAGTCTGGGTTTGTAACTCAATGAATACATTGCAAAACTCTATTTAAAAAAATGTGTCAAAAAGTTTGTAATTGTACGTAGATTTACAAACATTTTACACACTTACCAGGGTTTTGCCATTTATTGAGTTACAAACAAGGACTTGGTATTATATTATATTATATGCTGTTTTATTTAGATTTTTCAAGTAGGAAGCCATGTTAAAATTGTTTTATAAAATAAAAATCCAAAATAAATATGCAATCCTCATCCATAAGGTCATTTTAACATTAATAATTCTAAGTATGTTTCAAAACCAAACAAAAATATGGTCGCAAGTATAAAATACGTATGGATTTATATTGTCTAGGCCGTAGAGTCATATGATATAGGACCCTGGTTGTGATAAAAATATGATGTACAAATATGGTAATGTATACATAATGTGTGTACTGGTATATCATGACACCAGCTATGAGCATGTCACTGATCAAGTATTACATACATACAGCTGTAGTCATCAGGTCAAAGGTCAAAGTTCAACATCCAGGTATGACCTTGTGTGTGCTTCTCAAATACTATGCTTCTTTTGGCCTGAAAAGTTGTTATGTGATGACTAAATTTGTACAGTGGTAAATTACACTTGTCAGTGACAGGGATGTTTTATGTTGTTAGTGTAAAGAAGACGACATTCAGTGTTTGTGTTGTGAAATTGTCCGAATAACTGAAATGTTTCTTAGACTTCATCATAATTTATTGGCCGCTGGTTTTTTTTAAAACTAAAAGCATCAGATTTCCTGTTTCTGCTACCCTATATTAACCCCCAGTTGAGAGATGTTGACTATTTTCACATTTAATGTTGGATAAAGTTACAGAAAATGTACATTTAATTCCCCAGCTTTATTTAAGTTTAAGCTATTACTTCAGGATAATGTGAAAGCTACAGCCAAATTTATTGAAGCGGCATTTCTTAAACGCAAAAACTGTTTATACAGGTTAAGTTGACTTGTTATTTGATTTTCTGTGCTTAGCTGTTTGACTACCTTTTGTTCTGTAAATTACTGTTGAGGTGACTTATAACTTAATATAAGTCCACTCGTTGGGCTGGAAGGTGTTATTACTTATTGTTCATTTTTTTGTCAATGTAAACTTTTCAGGTAAACCTCATGTCACTATAATAAACAATTATACTATACTTATTATACTATATCTTTAGGAGCGTGAGTGGGTTTTTTGGGTTTTTTTATTTACATGGGAACAAAGACATCATAAGAATGGTTTATCCTTGAATAGCTGCATTTCTTTATACTTTAATAGGGGACCCAGAAAAAAGTCATTTTCCGCAACCCTGCTATGTGACCTTTCTAAAATGAAGTTTGGCAAAGAGGCCTGCTGTATAATCTACAGTTGTATTAAGTTCACATGCTGATATTAGCAGTCCTCGACTCCTCACCACAATTGAGGTTTTATAATGTACAACATGTAGGTATGGAAATCTATGCAAGTGTTACCAGATTTCCCTCATTCTATGACCACGGTTCATTCCAAACATTTCACAAACATAAGTTGTATTCAGAAAGATCAAATCATAAACCCTAAAGCAGCATTTATGAAAAACATTTGCCACGCTTTGACTCACACTTTTGCACACCACAGAGTCAATGACATTGACGCAAGTTGCCATGATGTAAAACAACAGGGCATAAAACTCATATTTGTTGTTTGAACATGTTAAACCTGGCTTGTATATGGTTTAAATTGTAATGATACTTTGACAGTGTTTCATCATTGTTCTTTATTGTAAATTTTTTTATAAATTTAGATCAAACTACAGCTCATATAAGAAGTTGGTATACCATATGTTAAATTGCCTCGCATGTTACTGAACAAATGTCAACATACTGGCATCACTCTATTCACTAAATTAGAATTGTGAATTTTTTTTTTATAAAATTGTCACTTTTGTACATAAAATTTAACACTAATTGATATGCAAGGATAACATCTAAAATTTCATATCACGAATTTTGTCATGAAAATATAAATAATTTATCAAAGCAAATATGACAAATGCGGGATATTGAATAAAATAGTTTTGGTTAGGAATTATATGTGACATAGGGGGTTACAGTCATTGTGATAATGCCCCTTATAACACTCATAAAATCTATTTCCTTTCATAATAAAACAAAATATTGACATTAATAATTCAACCAATTATATTCAAGTACTGCAATTAGCATGATGAAAAATAAGATTATTTCATCCACTATTATGAACAATATTTATAATATTCAATTCTCATAATGTAAGACTTACAAAGCATTTTTCATTCAGTAATTGGGTCAAACAGGTCAATCACTGGTATGGGACATCTGAATCAATATTAATTCATATTTCTGATTTGAATAGATATTGCCTTTAAAATTTACAAAGGGATATTACTTTATGATATGATATTACAAGTGGTGAACACAAACTAATTAACTGGCTACAGCTGAATCACCAATTGCATGTACTTTGATAGTTTGACTAGCTTCTTTGTATGAATTGTAAATAAACTTGTCATAAATGTGATACATTTCTACAATTCTCTGTACCTATAATACCACTTGCTAGAGGTTCAAAATATCAAAGTGGCAATATGGATGACAAAGCGGTATTTATTTTGGATTTTTTTAATTTACAAAACTACATCACTATATTTTCCTGCTTGAAAAAAATTGTCAAACAGTTTTGATAAAGTCCTTGTTTGTAACTCAATTAATTGCAAAAAACTAAAATAGTGTGAAAAAGGTTGTTATTGTATGTACAATAACAAACATTTGCATACTTTTCAATTTTTTTGAATTTATTGAGTTACAAACAAGGACTTGGTAGATATCATGTTGTTTCACATTGTTTTCAAGTAGAAAAGTGTAGTGAAGTAATTTTATAAATCAAAAATCCAAAATAAATACCAAATTCTCATCCAGATGGTCACTTTAACAAAAAGGTATAAGTCTAGGAGTATATAAATTATTCTCACGCGTACCTATATTAATGTATGTATAATGTGTGGAACAGAAGTCATGGTGTCAACCAAAGAAATCAAATGATTGTCAGTTTTATGACAAACATAAGTGGTAAAACTCTACTTCAGGTGATGAGATTAAGACAATTGTATGTTGCATGGCATATGTAATAAAAACTGCCAGTGAAATATATATTACAAATTAATAGGTCACAGCTGAAGCAATACAGTCTGGACGCCAATATGGTTTCTAACTAAAGTGGAGTGTAAATCGTAACGACACCACATACGAACTAAACTAGAAGCATCAATACTCTAAAAAGCTTGTAAACTTGGCACAAAGATAACATACGCTATAGGACACTTAGATTTGTTGTAACATAATATATGTACCGACATTGTATATTTACAAGTTTATTAATGAAAACTGAAACAATGACCTGAGTAGTCAACTTTCGTCCGTTCTGGATACAGTCTTAAATTTTAATAACCGGAGATTTCAGAAACATATAGCAGTAAATGCCCACTTTTCGAAACTATTTTCTATTTTTTTTATTTATGTGGTTATTGCCAGCACCAGTCAGATAAAACCAGTTATTTATACAAAAGATACAAGTACACATGTACCAGTGCCTACGCAATACCACCTAACTTTGTAAAAGTTCTACATGCCAGCAAAGTCAACCTTGAATGTAATTGTTGTACATTAGATGAACAGTAAAGTAAAACATGATAAAATTGTTTTCATAACTTCTTAGAATACTTCTATAGATTATACCAATATTCTACATTAAAATTGATACTACATTTTTAGAACCTACAAACAATCTAACCTATAAATTTGTCCCAATGCTAACATTTAGTCAGAGCCTCTGAAAAAGGGTCGCATTGCAAGGTTAATGATACCATGGAATCTATAATGTGCTGTCCTTCATGCCTCCATTTAGAATCTTTATTTGTATTTTTATGCTATAAATATTATTATTTCTACCTTTATCTAATGGTAATCAGTCTATATGTATACATATTACTACCACTACTGTTTACATTATATTATTTGATGTCTTAGTTAGGTGTTTTTTACCCCTACAAAAAAAATTGTTTGGTTCTGGTTACCCGAACCCATCTAGTTTTTCACTGCCGACCCTTAAACTTTTTTTACGTATTCAAGAAATATAGAATAAAATCGTGAAAACTGTAAAGTCTTGCGAGAAAAAGTGGATGCGGAAACTGACATCACCTAAGAAGACAATATAAAACTGTTCTTTCAATCTGTAATGGCTGTACATCTGATGAGAAGATACCAATAACACAGAGACCATATGGAAAACAATTGAAAACATAACTACCTGAACTAGACATTCACAAATGAAAAAAAATATATATAATATAAAAACCTACCTACCCCACCTATTCTAAAATTGAGCATAATCGGAACCACACTATATTTTTGTTAGGCCTTATAAACATTTGTTTTATTTGTTTCTTATGTAATCCATTTGTCAGGGTCACACTAGATAGTTCAGACTGAACTACTTATAATATGTGGTCTATAGACCACAGCATAGACTGTCCACAGTCGCCTGTGGCTGTTTTGCATGTTTTATCTAAAACTAAAGTCGTCGACGCGCTCCAATCCAGAGCAATACTACTATAACTGCATACTGCTCGGGCCTTCGGCCGGTCCTCGCTATCAGTATGCAATATAGTAGTATTGCTCCGGATTGGAGCGTGGCGACGACTTTAGTTTTAGATCAAACATAGCAAAAAAGGCGCTAGCGACTGTTGACAGTCTAACCACAGCACTCTTTATCATTTCATTCTTTGCTATGTACACACTTATAGTTTTCTGTCAGGTGACATAAACAATTCCAGTATAGTTTCATTTCCACAGAATTGTTTGACTATCTGAGTTGAAATTTTAATTAGTAATTCAACCGTACTTTAATATACACATGCCATTTTATACTTTTATATCCTGGATACTTGTCCAGGGTGAGTGAAGTCTGAAGTGTTTATTTTGGATTTTTAATTTATAAAATAATTTTGTCGCAGCTTTGTACATTTACTTGAAAAATTACTGTGAAACAACATTACCTAAGTCAGAATTTGTAACTCAATAAATTGCAAATGATTAATAAATGTGTAATATGCTGATGCTGTACGTACAATGACTTTTCACTTCTTGCACGTTTTTGAGCTCTTTGCACTATACTGAGTTACATGTACAAGCAGACTTACATTACATAACATGTAGTCAATATTGTGTCATATTGATTTTTCAAGCAGGAAGCTATGATAAAATTGAAACAGTTCTACCTCAGTACCTCGCTCAATCTGACTATAACTTGAGAGATTAAATTCAAGCCCTGAAATATGATATTTAGTATTTCTGTCCTGCCTGGTGTGCAACTGCCATAAAATATATTCACAGTGTGAAATTTCAAAACAGAATATAGTTGTTTGAACGGCAAACATTTCTACAAGTATTTAATCAGTTAAAATGTAAACATATTATATTTGTGATTAGCTTTTTTAAGTTTATTGAATTGATGTCAGTAATTTACTGAGCTCATTCAGCCATAAAATTCAATGAACTTTTGAGGTCAACACTTGTAAAAGAAAGGTACAAAAATACTGGAATATATAATATTCACTACTATACTCTGTGTTCACTGTTTTTTATCATTTAAATATGCAGATTATTTTAGTTTACATTCACCACTGTTTTTAGAGAAGGTAGATTTTATAATTTATTGTGGACTGTAAATGGATATAATGATCTCTGACATGTTGTTTCACGCTGATTTTTCAAGTAGGAAGCCGAGGTAAAATTGTTTTATAAAATAAATACCCCAATCCACATCCATATGGCCTAAGCTATATAACTTCTAAGGTATTTTCAGGGGTATCTTATTTCTGAGGAAAGAGATAACCATTATAATATTAATTATAAAAGCAGAAATAGGATAAGAACAAAAATAGATTACTCAATATTATTGTATATAAATTGGACGTTTCTGTTCCGTATTGATAATGATTTATATGCCGAGTACACCACGTGCTTTGTGTTAAGAGATGAGGACTTTGTTGTATTACCTGAATATTTTATTTTAAGCACTGAGTATTTTGTTTTATGCATTTCACATTTTGTTTTATGTATTTAGTATTTTGGCTTATGTATCTAGAATTTGGCTAAATACATGTTTTGCACTTTGGTTGTTGGATCTTCCATTCATTACAAGGATAATCAACTGAGACTAACAATACTCGATAATGCATCGATAATCTCAATCCATGATAATATAAATCTGTATGTTTTATCTAATTGATTTCATCTCTAAATTGTCAATTAATTTTAAATACCTTTCATTCAATAGTTTTCACCAATTTTCCATTACATTATCGATTTGCTTAAAAACATGCAATTACATACTTTGCCCTCATGTGTTTACCAATGTTTATATTTTTAAAGTACACACTCTGTAATATACCAGTAAATATTACACACACACTGGGCACTGTGCAATGATCATGGACAAACAACTCTTCATGCACGGAATCAAGTTTAACTCTACTGTTTTCCCTTTTAATTGATTCTATTTGTACAAAATTAGTTTCCATGGTAACTTAATCTCATCTGTAAAAATTGTAAATTTTAATTTCCTTAATAAATTTGCATATGATGATATGGTATATACATGTATGTATATAAGGGGTATGTGTTTATATTTGCAATGTTCACTGAGAACATCATATAAACCTCAATGAACTGCCCTGCTGTTCAACCATTGTTTTACAGGTTTCATCTCATGTAGTCATGGTAACAGAAGCTGTTGAATCTGTGAAGAAGTCTTATCTGTATAATTCAGAATAGCTTGTACATATTGATCATAATGAGGTTTTTTTCTCATACCATGTTGATGTCTAACTATAGTAAGGTATTATAATGAGGGTAGTTTGCAATACAAGGGTGTGGACCATCTGCAGCACATCAGACAGATCGGTTCTAATTCTGTCATCATCAGGCACCACACACATCAACGGAATCCTCTCCACCAACTGTCAATGTCACAAGCTTTGAACCGCAATGGCATCATTTCAAAATAAATAAACTATTCGGCATTCCTTGCAAAATGCGTCACTCAGTCCATAAATTTTGGGAATTCTTAACTTGCTAGTCAAAAAGTTTACTGATACCTGAGTTTGGTATTTTGTTGACGGTAAATGCACTGTATATAAAAATAACTGTTACCGGTTGACTGACGTGTGAATGGACAGCGAGGCCATTTTGAGATCGTTCTGAAATGACAATTCATTCTAATAAAATCGATGCTTAGCAAACAAGTGCGGGAGAAAAATTAACTATACATACCCCTTGTTTTTTGGTTTGTTCGTTGAGTGCTTTTAACCAGCAGTGTACAAAATCGGGCGTTTGACTTTGGTGCATATACAGCCAGGCCATTGCCGAATTAACCCAATCGCAGCTCTCCGCTGGTTTGCCATCCTTCCGTATCGACTTTTGCCGCTGTATATGCCCGTCGCTCAAAGCCCCCGATGCAAGGGCCGCCTGTCTTCGCTTGGTGACAATTTTAGTTACCCATGATGTGACGACAACGATGACAACCGTCACAGCAAACCATCCCACTAGAAATGCATCTAAAACATCAAATTTGCCAGCTCGTATATTTTCGATGTATTTGGTCACACCATCTTTGATGGTTTCCGTTATATTGGCAACGAATGCCATGGTTTTTTCTGGTGATCTCGGCGCTTTTTCCACAATTATGTTCCCAGCTTCTTCAAAACTTGTCCTCAGATCATGGGCGCTTGGCTTGTTTCGTGTATACGGGGGTTCTCTTGAATTAAATGACCTTAAAATACGGGTAAACCTTGAGCTACCCCGGTCACCTCCAATGATGATCCTGTCCCAGCCGTCCTCATTCAGTCGCCGGAAGTTGGGAGAATTAGATGAGCGATCAGACGAGATATCGC
>NC_135557.1:19221224-19238724 GCF_964340395.1 Glandiceps talaboti
TAAAACAGTGGAAACATGATAGCGGAACCATACATTTTTTAGGCCTAAGCAAAAAGCTTATAAACTCAGCTTGTGCCACTTTTAACTTGTACAACTTCAACGACTTTCACAGAAATACTATTTTTTTTATTCAATCATTCTATAAAATATACTAGTACTGTAAAACAGCGTTTGGAAAATAAAATAAAATATTGCATAGAAAACATTCAGTATCAGAAAAATCTTACCACGTGACCTCGTTAGCCCAATGAAACACAAGTATAACCCTAGGTAATTCATCGACATATATAGAAGAAAATGTACCTCCTAGGTAATTAGGCATCGACATATATACATAAAAAGGTTTACCTCTAAGGTAAATCATCGTAATAGATAAAACAAGTTTACCCCCTAGGTAATTAAGTCATTGAAAAACGTCACTTCTGGTTAGTATGGTTACAAATCATAACAAACTGGCAAACAAAACATGGTGCATTAGGAACTAGCAGTAAACAGCAAATCTCTGGCTCACATGGAATGCGCAGAGTCGAAAGTTTATTCACCTTCTGAGGTAGCGAATCCAGGATGTGACCCTGATCCGTAACAAGTACTGTACACATCTCTTTAGACTTTACCGTATTTCTTATCTCCTTTGAATTCTGTTGGCACATAAAAATCACGGTGTCAACAGGCCACTTGAATGACCTTTTGTGTGACCCCGTATTTTACATCTGTATTCTTTCTGACAGCTAGCAATTATGTTACCCCCCAAAAAATATAAACAACCCTGTAACGAAGTGCTACATTTTGTCGGATACTAAGATAACCTACTCTTGATTCAAAATCCTTCCCCAAAACAAACGAAAATACCCGGATGTGCAAATCAGAGGTGACACAACAGCTCATTAAAGTACCCCAGTTGTCATAATTGATGTCACAAATTGACATTTCTCTTTTCTTCATGTTACATTCTGAATTCTAATGTCACAGTGGCATTTTATTATTTATCCATCTATCTTTATCTTTGACTCAGATTTTCTTTTTTTCAGCTCAGTCCACCAAGGTTCAGGTGGATCGATATTTAAAGGAATGATATCTTTCGTGCCATAGTAAATAAATCGAGACATTTCACCAAAAGCTGAATCAAGTTCTCTAATGTTTTGTAGGTTAAACTCTCGAATATAATTTCCGTCCTTTTGTCGGGGTGCTCCTATCCAACTCCAGAGTTTCAACGAGTCCTTCCAGATATGAAAAGTGTAGTGTCCGTTCTGCCAATCAAATTTTCTGTAAAACAGAGTTTTCCAGTTAATATTGTCCGGTCGATGCATGCTGTAGTTTTCGATGTGAATCAAATGAGGGAATTTCTCAGCCAAGTTGTGATGATCTACGATGGCGTTGCAATTATAACAATAGTCTCTGTATGTCTCTTCATAACTTTTGTAGAATTCTTTCAAAAATTGGGAGTCTTTGCTCGCCATCATCACAGCACCACTAAGCAGATAGCCGTCTTCACGACCAGCGACGTAGTCGTACTTTCGTAAAGGGTCTAGAGGGTTGACCACGAATATGTCCGTATCGAAGTAAACGCCCCCTTCTCGAAGAAGTATTCGTAGTCTTGCAATATCTGACATATGCTCAGGCCAATTTTTGTTCAGTGGCTTACCATTGACTTCTGTAGGACCTGCCATGTACTTCACTTCTAGTTGTGGTATTAGTGAGACCTGGTTCCAATACTCACCTTCAGGTTCGCAATCGGTGTAAAAGAATATTTTATCAGGTTTCATGACTTGGTAGACGCTGGCCAGACTAAGCATATGGATCATAGTGAAAGGACGACAGTTAAACCAGACGAAGTGGGCTGTATTTGGAATTACGTAGTGATCGTGGGGCTGTAAAGTCCCATTTATCCAACCTGTACCTCCAAGTAAAACATTGTCCAAACCAAACCAGGCAACGAAAAATTTGTATCGCATGTCAAGACTGTAGTCATAGAATACGAACGTTGATACACAGAATATAAGACTCCACAGTGCACATAATTTCATAGCTTTTATATTCTTTCTCATTTTGCCTGTTGGATAGATAACAGAAGAAATATGAAAAATATTAAAGCGGTCATATGGATAAGGATTGGGTATTATATTTTGATTATAAATCTATGTAATAATTGTATCATGGCTTCCGACTTGAACAATCAATATGAAACAACAACAATTACAAAAGATTAATAAATGTGTAATTAAAATGTTTGTTATTATACGTACAAAAACAGACATTTTAGACATTTAAAAAAATAAGCCTTTTTCAATGTATCAAGTTACAAACACAGACTTGGTCTATGTTGTGTCATGTTGATCATGTTTTTAGTTTCTTCACACCCCCCCACACACACACACACGTACGTACCTACGTTCACTCACGCACGCACAGACAGACAGACAGACATGCATACATACATACATACATACATACATACATACATACATACATACACATACATACATACATACATACATACATACATCCATCCATCCATCCATCCATGCATGCATGCATGCATGCATGCATGCATACATACATACATACATACATACATACATACATACATACATACATACATAAACAATATTAGAGGCTTATTTTGATGTCGAAGCTGAAAATTTGGTAGGTCGGGTCATGAGAAAAAATGGCGTCACCCTTAATAGGGTATATTCAATCCGAACTCATGAATGTTGTAACCCGCCTACCTTTCCTTTCTTACATGACGTCATAAATTAACATAAAATGACTTACAACAGAAAGACCGGCCTTTGCATATAATAATTTATTAGTACCAAAGCAAATATAATAAACTTTCCGTTTGGTGGTACCGAGTCAATGCCTGTAAACATTTGAAAGTTAAAACATGAAACAAAGCGCTTCCCTGTTTGTATTAAAATATACTATTAGTGGTAAATACTCCACTTTTTTTATTTCGAGTATTCGGCCCAATCAACATAACATGAACATGTGTTTTAACGACTGCTATTTAAAATGTTTCATTATTATACTGGTATATTTTATTCGGTGCCCGCTTTTAGACTTTGTATACACATGCGCAGTTGTACATTTGTCTACCCGTCACTCGGTGAGAACACACCTTGCAGTTGTTTTACAGCGAAAGGCATACCTAAGCTTAAGAACCTTTTTTTTTTTCAAATGACTATGTATCTTGACTAACTCTACCCAAGCAATTGATTTTTAGAAAGGATAATTCACATTTTTTGGCATTTTTGTGGCTCTAGACAGGTTAGGGTCAGACTCTAAGTTTTAACGTCGATGGTAACGGAAACGAGTTCAATGTGGTATTTCAAGTACACCTCGTGACCTCGTCTCATATATGTACGCACATTGTCAGAAATCGCCTCACCCTAATGTAGTCTAATTATTCAAGGTCCCCACACGCTTTGAATATCGTATCACTTAATATCGTTGACACTTTCCTAACGTATCTTTAGATAAGAAAAAAGATATGGCAGACATTTAATAGTATCGCGTATATGTGGTTATCATTCTGTTGATAACAATCTTATTTGACCAATTCAAGTTAACGTCACCGTATGTCGTTTTAGAACAACCGGGCGGGTCACAGTGAAATTTCCACTCTCACTCATTAGGAACGAGCGTCGTCAGAAAGTTGTGAAAACCCAAAAATTTTAAGTTACAATTTCAAACAAACAGAATGGTAAATTTATGAATATAATAGATTTTTAATAACTCAAAATATAAACAACAATTATAAAACTTACCGTGAATCGGAGACAGATTCGAAAGCGGTTTTATTTCTGTTGAAGGTCGCGCACAACATGTACACACCACTCTTTGTCAAACTGAAAAGACTGCAAAGCTATCAAAGGGTCAGCAATATGGCGGGCTCTTTCAATTCTTCGCCCTCAAATTAAAGTTTGATAATTACACTCGGAAATTACCAATGAATGTGATAAACTACTGTTTTAAGACTTTGGTGTGGCCTTATGTCCGGTGTACCGTGTTGACCCATTATATGTGACCGCGGAAGGAGATCTAGAAACGAACTGTTCCTATTGCGCACCACCACTGAGCATATTAATTTCCCTCATTGAATAACCTGTACTACTATATTAAAAAGATATCAAGATTGACCAAAATTAGCCAAAACAAAACAGATAAACTAACCGAAAGTGTGTATCACTAGTTGAGTGAATAGAGATACACACAGCGGGTTTTTTTCGAATTAGGCCTATATATGTCATAACTTACCATCAGTATGTGACCAGTATTCATAGATTGTCGTTAGTGTTAGGGATAAATAATCAACAAACAAACCTGATATTTCAAACCATTCCAATTTTGATTTCCAGTAAGCCTGACGGTGTACACATTTAGGCACGTAGTAGTTGTGTTTATACACACTGGGTTAGGGAGCCATGGCTTTGTCCAAATCTCAGACTCCTATAGAACATTTACAATACAATACAATACAATACAATACTACAATTAAACTTTATTGATCCCTGTCAGGAAATTATAGTGTCTGGCATAAACAGTAAAACAATTTAAACGAGTACATAAAAACAACACTTTCACTACCAAAACACGTACATAACGAGGATAAAAGAACGACGATAACTCGAAAAGAGTAGGCGTTAAAAATGAGTGGCCACGGCTAGACATGTGAGCGTGTAGGGTTAGAGTCGAGGTCTGTCTGTCTGTCTGTCTGTCTGTCTGTCTGTCTGTTGGTTGGTTGCGTAATTTAATTGCTGCTGGAATCAATAATTGCTTATAGCGTGTTGTTCTGGTGCGGGTAATCTGAGTCTGCCATTTCTTTCGGTCCGAGTCCCAATCAAGCGTGACAAATGTACAGAATTCTGGAAATTCTATCAACTATTAATTGTTCGTCTAGATATTGATGTCAAATTTACAACAACATCTTCATCAACAAAAAGTCGTGAATGCCACACACACACATAATAAAAATGGGGGAGGGGGTATCAAATAACATTATCTCTCAGAAATGTAGTGTTCCAAAACCCCCAATCACGAGTTTAATGAATCCTGGTTAACATGTACAGCAATTCAATTATATGTAATATTCAAATCTGGAGGAATAACACACAGGGGGGGGGGGGGGGTTACCCCCAAATTTTCAGACAGGGATGTGCGGCCCAGATCTACCTATGTATAATCCAAAATAAAAAACATTGCTAGGAATTTCCAGTCACCATCATCTGGTCAATTACCGTTTCCCATGTTATTGACCTCACAATTAGAGAATTTTTAGAAGAAAAGTCAACTCAGTGATTTTTTGGTGTGAAATGTTACCAAGTTGGGCTACACATACCCATATACATCGTACCTTTCTATGGGTGTATCCCTCCCCGGGGGATACACAATCATAACCTACTTTACAATTTAAAGGCATGCTCGAAATTCATTCCCAACTCCTACTTCAGGTTGCAATAACAAGTATTGAATAAACATTTTCTCCTTCCAGTTTTGTTTTCAGTTGTTTTAACATTTAAAAAATTGTTTGCCAGTCCAATGAAATATAGTAAAACTATACATATAAAAGTACTCCTGGCAATAACACAAGACGGTAAATAAGACATATTTTCATATTGTGGTCATTGTAGCGCTTCACCTGATGTGCATTGCACCTCCAACGGCCTTCTAAATAAGTAAGTTGTTTGTCTACAAATACTAGTACTATAAAAATGTCAAATCGTACTAATTAGTGAAAACCAGTGAAATTTTGTAGTTTTTTAATGAAATGATTAGTAACCCGAGTGAGTGATTGCAAAACATTTCGATGAATTCGCCTAGAGGGCATTAAAAGTATAACGGGGGAGGGGAAGGGGAGTCCCCGGGAGAGGGGGAGCGGTGTCAACATTTTCCTTACAAAAGAGTGAAATACAAGATCAAAACATTAATTTTGAAGATTTATTAGAGGGGAAATAAAGATAAAGGGACTGGTGATGATGCTTGTCTAAGTAACAAATTTCTCGATCTGTTGATACGAGTCGCGTCGATGCTTCTAAAGTTTATTTTGTTGTATTGCTACCTGTATGCTTCTAACGTGTTCAAATAATTATGCGTGGAAAACAAATTGCATGGTACGGTGACGTCTGATTGTTTTAATACTTTAAAAGTTGAGTTTTATTGTTGTTGTTGTTGTTGTTGTTGTTGTTGTTGTTGTTCATAACAAGCATCTAACATTATTGCAGAGACGCGTACTGCATACCTACGTTAAAAACAACTACGGACCGCCAACAAACACTACATAATGATCTAGAAAGGTGAGCCGTCAACATATCCCCATGTTATTACATTATTATGCTGGAATGGGATGGGAGCATCCCCCCCCCGTGGGGAGAAGAATACTAGTGGTCATCAGCTTTGTGCGGCCAATGTTCAATCCTGTTCCCATTTTGACCAGAAATAAATGCGTAGTCCATTATAGACAAGATAGGTTTTTAGAAGATCACATTTCAGGTTAAATATAAGGATATCAGCGGAATCGGAATGGGGAATCAGCTGATAATTTATCATACCAAAACAACTTATCAGTCGAAAATAGTGTAGGGTTGACCCCCGGCTGGCCCTCTGTTAGACTCTTCTTCAGCTTGAAAACAAACGAACCCCATTTCAGACCAAAGGGCTAGGAAACAAATCACATATCACGGTACATATATACGTATGGCCGATTAGGGCAATTAATACCCCAGGGGCCGGGGAGGGGTGAACTAAACGAATACAAGTATATACTACTGTCACTACGGGATTCATTTGGCCGACACACACATACATACATACATACATACATACATACATACATACACACATACATACATACATACATACATACATACATACATACATACATACATACATTCATAAATACACATGCATCATACGCCTTAAATAAATAAACAAATACGTAAATAAATAAATATATACAAGTTTATGAACATCCATCCTGCCTTTGAAATAAAAACAATATAAACAACCTAAAAGTTACTTAGGTTTGAGATATTTTATTGCACAAAGATATAATGATCAAATTATCACATATATTACAAAGATAACATCAGGGATTCATAGACAAGTGAACGAACATTCAAAACATGTATGCAAATGTGCCTAGCAACAAGACCACGCCATAGCAACAGCCAAATGATCACATATATTGCAAAGATAACAGGGATTAATAGACAAATGAACAAATATTCAAAAAATATATGCAATTATGTCTAGGAACATGACCACACCCATAGCAACAGACAAATGGTCGTGTATATTACAAAGATAACAACAGGGTTGGATAGGCAACTGGATAACCATATGCATTCAACAATGAACACCTATACCTAGCATGGATCATGGATGTGGGTAAACATTTTTTAAAACTGCACATTTGTGCTACAACGCTATTGGCATTATTTATTTAAAACAAAAAGATGAGAAATTCTTAGTCTTCTTGACCTTCACGCATGTCTGTTTCCTTTGCCAAGTGATATCTACATATTTCATCAATGTATCACAGAAGGGGTAGTCTTACTGACAATTCGTTTGTTTTTGGGTCGAATCAATATTTTTCAAAAATTTAAAATTCAAAATCTAATCAAATCCAGACCTCTCTACCTACCTACCCTATTTTCTGAGGCTGTTTATCAGAAACACACAATTTTGATTTTGTTTGACCTTATTTATGCGGTATTATGCAGCAAGTATAACTTTTCTTTTTCTGCTACATTTTTCTGGAAATAAAAAACACAAAAAATGATTATTGTAAAAAGAAGTGTACACTATATATACAGTAAATCTATTTTGACAGTCTCTTGAAATGCTTAGTTTTACATAAGTGTGGCTTTAGCATTCAAGCTGCAGTATTAATAATTTATCCTTACCATGTATGATTTTATTATATGAAAATAACAAAAATATTATGATCATAGTACTTGGAAAAGAATTGTTTTGTAAATTTTGGTTTCTACTCAGTACAGAAAGTTAAACAGTCATAAAATGTTATTACATAGGCATCATACCATTATGAAAGTCATTACTGAGAGTAAAGAGAATTGAAATTTGAAAACATAAAATAATTATGAATAACTATAAAATATTATTTACCATGATTAGCAACTCTAAAAACTAATAATGTATTGAACAGGTTTTATATTGTGTGAGTCATGACATAAAGGGATCCGATACAAAAACACCAAATTTTGGCTGGTCACAAGAAATAACTGTGTCTTAGCAGGCACATCAAATTGGCTTAGAGTGCACACTGTTCATTTTAAAACCCATGTTAGATTGAAACTGGTGTTCTACTCATGTATAGAAATACTCTTGAAATGATAGAACTGGATGAACAATTCAAAGTATGTCACTTATAACTTAAAGGGTCCATATATGATGATTTTGACTGGAGGGTGGATTGATTTGCAGAGTGTATTTGTAAAGTGTAGAAATTATGGTTGGAATAATTTACCATATGTGAACAGAACATACAGGGCTTGAATTTCACTTCCACTTTGTAGTCAGATTTAATCAAGTACCCAGTGTTTCAACTACCATTTTCTATTGAATATCCATTGGTCTAGTAGCGAATCACCTATGTATATTTGGTAGTGGAGATATGTTGAATAGTGTACATGTGCCCTTGGCTACTGCTAATTCTAAGTCCTGTACATGTATATTGATTTGTACAGCTGCACTGTTATTGTTAGAGAACAACGTCAGTTTGATGTGACCTTCATTTGATTTGAACTGTCTCAGTGAAATGGGAACAATCTATTCAGGACCTGTTGAACCATTTGTTTTTATTCATGAGTGGGACACAAGTTCTGTTTTTAACTGTAGTATTTTATTCAATGTAGTTGTAAGAAGTCCTTGAGCAGCACAGCGTGGTACTGGTAGTTTAATATGATAATGATGAACACTTCTGTCTGTGGGCACTCATCAGAAACAGCTTGTACTGTAGAGTGGAATGTTATCTAAAATATTTAGGGTATAACCATAATCAAACAATTTATATGTTACTCTACTTGATAGTCTTCCAAAACAATGTGGCAATCAATCAATCAATCAATTCATATTTCTTTCATCAGTCTGAAAAACCGTCTTTCAAATATACATTGTATCCTATATCCATGGTCAGTTTAATTTCAGAGGCATTTATGATTTGACACAGTTGGAATATTAGATCATTGATTTATTTAGATTTAAAAGTTTTCAAATGTCCACAAACCAATTTCATTACATATTTTATACTTTCTAGATTCTAACATTCACAATATTTACAAAACATTTTAGCAGCTGCAACAGTTGTTTTGAATATCAATTCAGATACCAGTTGCCTTGTCCACATTGTATCAAAGAACAGCCTGGCATCATTTGAAATTCCTCAGGCATAATGTTGGTCCATGTCTGGCTTTGTCATCCTCTGCAGGCATATACATTGTATACATGGCCCTTCACAGCTTGTAGTCAAATAGAGGTCAACCTTCAGTACCAGCACACACACTCACTCCTCCTCCTCCTCCTCCTCCTCCTCCTCCTCCTCTCTCTCTCTCTCTCTCTCTCTCTCTCTCTCTCTCTCTCTCTCTCTCTCTCTCTCTCTCTCTCTCTCTCTCTCTCTCTCTCTCTCTCTCCCCCCACATACCAGTATCTGCTTTTCATCCTACATATTACATGTATACAAGTTGTCAATAATTGAAATATAGGTATTTGATATAAATGATTGCCAAATATGAATGAGAGAAAGTTTAATTCCACACTAAATAGTACTAGCTTAAGTTAAGACCTTCACTTGGTTGATCTTAACAAGTACATGTATGTCTTCCAATTAATTTTACAATACACAATTTCATAGCCATATCAAGCCTTTCACCAGATACATGACCTGAGGTGCTCATTGATAAATTGATATTTCAACAATTGAGTTACACATTTGAATGCATATAGATACCATAAATTGATTTAAATATTCCAAAATCTCACATACTTTAGGCTGTGCTGTTTTAGTCTTTCATTTTATGAGAATATACTATAATATTACCATAACGGAATTATGGTAATTGTTAATGAAGTGTTTATTTTGTTGTTGATGTTGTTGTTGTTGTTGTTTACACTTGAGATTTGACGAGGTTATAATCATAAGCAGCTTGGAGCCAACAGAAATGTTTTTTTTTTGAGATCTAGACCTACCTAGACTTTCCAAATTTGAATACAAATGGTGTTATTGTATGTTAAATTTTCTAATCATGTAAGTTTATACTTGTTGCCATTTTGTATCAAGATGTCAAATTATTCAGATGTCTATCTTCAGGTTTTTATATTTTTGTATATTTATTCAAGAAAATGCTTGCAAATAAAACTGTCATTCATAGTGTCAGAAAAAGAAAAAATGTTCTGTTGTGTTGGAGTGTATTGTTTGAATACATGTTGGAATGCGTTACTTGCACTACTACTTTATTGGAAATGAAACTCTGAAATTAGCACTGGATTGTTCTCTAAATAAATTTATTTTTGTCACACATTGTGCCACCCTTAACATATGCAAAAGTTTATCCATGTTTTTGCTAAGGGCTACCCTGTAAGTTGGTAAAATGTACCTGCATGGGTTCCCCAGTCCCCTGTAATACTCGGGTTGACGATTAAAATAAATTTATTTTAAAAATGTTGTCATACATTGTACCATAACACATTCACAAGTTTTATCCATGTTTTTGCTAAGGGCTGTAAGTTGGTGAAATGTACCTGGGTTCCCCAGTCACCTTTAATTTGTACTCAGGTTGACTCCCCAAAATTGAAGTACAAGGCATGGACTGTCACAATTCTTGACACCTCTCAATCAGGTAAAAATAAAAATGTTTGCCTATTGAGGTATATTGTAAAGTAACACCCCTCATATATCAATTCAATTGTCAAGAAATTCAATTGAGAACAATGGATGGATCAACAGAAATCTCTCAAGTTTGTCAAAACTAACAGTACATGTAATGGTAATGTTAGTGAAGGTAACCATAGGAATGACCCAAGCCAGTGAGTGAGTGGGAGTAACCATAGAAATGACCCACTGTTAGTTGAAAACACCTAAGAAATTAATGCATGTACACTGTACTGGAACTAAATAAAGTCGGTAAAAATTTCACCTACCATTGCATTAAAGTCAACCACTACACATTTAATGTGAAGACAACTATATTGTACATGTATATGAGGATTGGAATTTATTCTGCCATCGGTAGCTGGAACTCATGGGGCACATAGGGTCCTATTTTAGTATGAATGAAATTACATGTACATGCACTGCAGTTAGCATTGATTCTGAAAATTGCCACTGGTGTTTGCATTTTTTGTGGTAAATTAATTTCATGAATATTTCAGAGTAACTGGAAGAATTAGACTGAAGACTTGAATGTACTGTACGTGTGGTGTGACTTGGCTTTAAAAGTTGAACATCAACAGGGAGAGTAAAGTTTATACTTCCCTCCTGCGCTTTCATATTATCTCTACCACAGTACCAGTTAGAAGTAATTAAAACACCCTGAATTCATGGCTAAAATAACCAAGAACCTTGTCCTGGTATTACTATCTCAAGAAGTTCTCCACATCAATAGTAACACCAATATAATTTAACCTCTTGACTGAGGCTAAAAGACATTTTCAAATTATTTTAATCTAAATTATTTCTATCTAGGAAAAAAATGGTCACTGCAGCAGAAATTTATTCTTACTTCACAGCAGCAGAAATTCTAACTTCCTTATAGAGTAAGTAAAATTCAGTCAACATTTACAGTGTAAGTAAGAACAGTTTCCTTCTCTTAATGAGTATCAAAATGATGGAAAAACCCAGCTAGTCTAAACTCTTTTGACATGTTTTGAAAGGTTTTCTACACCCTGTTCTATTTTTGACTTTACACGTGAAACTGTGTCAAGGGCATTTACTGCATACAGTGGAAGCAAAATGTCTGAACTACTGTGATGGAAAAACACAGTGAAGGTCGCCTTGGCAACCTTTGTCTGCCTTATGAGAAGTCAGTGTCAGCTGATTCTCTTTCACTGCTTACTATAAATAACTGAAAATATTATGTAAATGAGGGAAAGCATAGTGGATTCCCCTTCTCAGTCCCTGGTTTATTTTTTACAAATGTACCTTTAATGATTATATCCACTAATATTTTGTAGACTGTTTGCACTTGCAGTCAGATGTAACTGTTTGTTTGGGATTTTTTGTTTGCAATAAAACTCCATAAGTTGGGTATGGGTAGAGTTTTAATTTCACACAGCAGAGAGGTCAACAATTGCAGTAAATGATATACACTACTCACACCACACATAAACATTTTGAGTGAAAACACACATAAACATGTTGAATTTCATTCAATCACCAAAGCTATATACTGTCATAATTTTATCCTTTCATTGATATACCTCCTATCCCTTGTACAAATAAACTAACAATTATATGTATACTGTCTGTTTACACTTGTATAGTCAGATGTCATCACTAAGTTAGGCCATAATTGACTTTCATTATTCATAGCATTGAGGTCAACATCTATTGATCAAAGATATATACTAATTTACAACAAAACATAAATATTTTGAATCTCACTCACCAAGGCTATACTTTCACAATTTATATCCTCTCAATAATCAAAATGTGTCAATTATTGAATCATCTATGACTGTGTCTCTGTACAAATAAAACAGTATTTTATGTATACATCATTACATGTTTACACATAATCAGTTATTTCAAAGGAAACAGACCTAGTGAGGTCTCACTCACCAAGGTTATACATTCACAATTTTTATCCTCTCAATAATCAAGATATATCAATTACTGAATCATGTATAACTGTATCCCTGTACAAATAAAACAATATTATTTTATTTATGTTTTAATACAGTCATACATAATCAGTTATTTCAAATGAAGCATTTTTCATAGCACCTAGGGAGGTCTCACTCACCAAGGTTATATACATTCACAATTTTTATCCTCTCGGTAATAAAAATATATTAATTCATTAAATCAATATCCTTTTGTGGTACATCATGGTCGCATCAATTGTAGACAATTTTATTTTTTCCCACCCTCCCCTAAATTAGTATGCCTAATATACATCTGCACCAAAAATACATCCATCAATATAATTTTGTATGTTAGTATTGTTACCTTATATTTATACCTGAAGCCAAATCTCAAATATTATTTGTTTGCATAAATATATTACCTTGTTACATTAGAAATAAATAGGTATAACATTTAAAAGGCAATGTTGAGTTGTTTTATTATTTTTCGCCTTCTACATATGGTAAGGTATACAGAATATAGTACAATGGTAAAGTATACAATTCAATGAGAGTGACTCAGTAAACATCGTTACAATGATTTATGAGAATTTTGCAGACATGGATACTGTACCTGAATCTTTCCTCACTGAGGACTTCATCAGCAGACATGTTAATTACTTCAGTCTGCTGGTGAAGTCCTTAGTGAGAGGATGAAAGCTTCAGGTACAGCTTTCCAACAGTTGGTTGTGTTGGAAATTAAAAAGTTTAAACTTCACAAAAAAACATACTAAATCATCATGTCATTTATGATAAATAAAATAGCAAAACCATCCACTCCTACCTCAACCCCATCAAATGTATAGAAATTCTACATCATATTTTCAACAAGTGAAAGATGCAACAAGTGAAAGATTTCATTGATTATTACGTCAAAAAATGGAAAACAGTAAAATAGACTAAAAACTACCAACTAGTCTTACAATCATAATTTATTATTTATCTGAATTTTTACAGATGTAACAGATGCACTGCATTGAAATTAGGTCTACAACAATAAATTCACTATCCTTGAGAATAAAGACTGACTATATACACACAAGACATACATTTACTTGCTTGTCCTTTGACTAAGTAAATTACTAAGTTGGCTCTCTATTTAACATTTGAGGGTCACACATTTCATAACAACTTGAGAACAATACACCTGTCTTCTAAACTAACAAAAGGTGGTTGTGAAGGCCCCTATAGAAAATACTTGATGGCATGAACAGCTGAAAGGACTGTATAAATTAGATATACTTCACTGGTATCTTGTGTTGGTGGTGGAATTAATTACTGAAATTAGAACTCAGTCACCACCAAATAAATGGCTTTTTAGCTCAAAGGAATAGTAAATGTGTAACACAAACATTTTCAGAATTATTGCACATGTGGTAAAAACTGTAAAATTAAAATTAATACCACGATTAATTTCAGACAGTTCCACTCAGAAAATTCAGTGTAACAATATATACGGTAAGTTTATGTATGGTTTGGTGTGTGTCTTCTCAGTTCAGTAATAATAGGTAGTCCAAGTGAAAATTAAAGAAGACGTCACGCCATGAGGTAACAGCAAAGTGACAATGCCTGTGAGC
This sequence comes from Glandiceps talaboti, assembly GCF_964340395.1. NCBI lineage: Eukaryota > Metazoa > Hemichordata > Enteropneusta > Spengelidae > Glandiceps > Glandiceps talaboti. The sequence continues at coordinate 19,235,663 of NC_135557.1, forward strand.
ATTTTTCGTTCCAAATTTTTGTCAACATTCAACATTGAAATTAAAGGCAAATGTATATAATCAAGGTAGAATTAAATTATAACGTTCATTTTTTATCATTTGTTTTGACAATGAAAAATGACACACCATAGTATCCACATGAAACACACCCTCCAATAAAATCTAACTGGCCAAGCCTTGAAAGTTGTTGATAAGACAACTGACGTGGCAGTGAAAGGTGTGTCCTTGAAATTAATGTATTCAGGTCAGACTCATAAACAAGAGTGTAAGCAACAAGTTTAACCTTTCAACCCAACTTCGCACTATCAGTTACCACTAGGTGGCGCTTGTCTGGTGGGAAAACTCCCTATGTACATGCCCTATGTATTCATATGTTAATAAACACAAGGTTATCAAAGGCCACCTATTGTTCACAATGGCTTCCTTCAATAGCTTGCAATGCAGAATTCATGTTTTGATAGCAAAGCTTGTCGTTTTACACCTTTAACATGGAAATAACTTATTTTCAGAAGGAAAATAACTTTAGATTAATTAATTTCACACAATGCACTACCTTCCATACAATGATATATGGTAGTACTTAAGGTTAACTGTGTTCCTAAAGTTAACCTGTGTCTAGCCCTCAATAATTTTTAGTGGCATGGATTCCATGTATAGTATCAACTTGATTTGAGTCCATTTTAGCAGTCAGACTTAAAACTATCATCTATTAGATCACACACATCACTTTAATCAATGGTTGTATTTTCATACTGGTTAGATGGGTTCACTACAAAAAGAAACCGTTCTCGCATGGCAAACAACAAGTTAAAAACATACTTTTACCATACCTGAGATGTTAAAATTGATATACTGGCTATTCAAAGATATAATGATTATGAACTTCAGAGATTGTTTCTTAATTTTGAAATCAGAAAGCTTAGATCTATCTAAATATTAATAAGGGAAAAAAAGATTTATATTGGTGCATATCACAAACTGCGTACAAAAGAAACCCGATTGATCAATATAATTGAAAGTACTTTCATCATATGGAACCAGGCTAGGTTATGTACATGTACATGTTCAATTTTGGAAAATCAAATCTTCATGTATATGCACTCCAGGGCTCAAAATTAACAGTAGTCCCATGCACTCAGACTACCAATTCTTGTCATGGGGCTACCATAATTTGCAGTTGGTAGCCCACTCAGGCTGCCCCTATTATGTGATGATAGGATGGAAGATTTACAGACGCATGAAAGTATTTTTATAACACACATATTTCAAATAGAGGAACTTTGTTTTCAGTTCAGGAATATGGGACTACAGGTCACAATCCTTGGGCGACTAATTTCTGAAAGTGGTAGCCCACTAGGGTTACAAAAGAAAAAGTTTATTTCGAGCCCTGCACTCCTCAGTGTTACAAAGTTTGCAAATATTGTCAAATATTGAATATAGTTTCTTTAAATTAGTGTACCCCAACAGATTGCCACTTTTGACAACTACTAGAGAGATATAGTACTTAGTCTAGTTCATGATGAAATAGCAGATAAGCTGGTCTTAACATAATTGCTAGCTGACAGAAAGAATACGGATGTAAAATACGGAGTCACACAAAATGTCATTCAAGTGGCCTGTTGACACCGTGATTTTTATGTGCCAACAGAATTCAAAGGAGATAAGACATACGATAAAGTCTACAGAGAAGAATTTATGTGTACAGTAATTGTTACAGATCAGGATCACATTTTATCCTGGATTCCCTACCTCAGAAGGTGAATATAAACTTTCGACTCTGCTCATTCCATGTGAGCCAGAGATTTGCTGTTCACTGCTAGTTCCTAATGCAACATGTTTTGTTTGCCAGTTTGTTATGATTTGTAACCATACCAACCAGAAGTGACGTTTTTCAATGACTTACCTAGGGGGTCAACTTGTTTTATCTATTACGATTTATGTATATATGTCGATGCCTAATTACCTATGGGGTACATTTTCTTCTATATATGTCGATGAATTACCTAGGGGTATACTTGTTTCATTGGGCTAACGAGGTCACGTGGTAAGATTTTTCTGATTCTGAGTGTTTTCTATGCAATATTTTATTTCATTTTCAAAACGCTGTTTTACAGTACTAGTATATTTTATAGAATGATTGAATAAAAAAATAGTATTTCTGTGAAAGTCGTTAAAGTTGTACAAGTTAAAAGTGGCACAAGCTGAGTTTATAAGCTTTTTGCTTAGGCCTAAAAAAAATGTATGGTTCCGATTCAGGGGTAGGTAGATTATTTTTTTATTTTTTTTTTAAAGAAAAGAAGATTAGGATCGGCGTGAAAAACGAGATCAGGTCGGGTAACCGGAACCAAACAAATATTTTGTTAGGCCTTAGCTCAAAATACTTACAAAAAAATCGTTGACATACTATTCTCGTATGGTGTTGATGTATGCCTTCTATGACATTATAGTTTGTGTTCAGACATTGTTAGAACTGTTGATGGCATAGTAGGGTGTACATTTTTTGATACGTATGATAAATTACGTCATTGGATCATTTATAAGTTATATCTTAATACAAGGTTTGAGTTCAGTCAATTACAAGTGATGGTTAAGTATACATCAATAAGAAGAATACTCCGACACACGCAGAAAAAAATTACATCGCAAAAGAATAAAAACTCAGCTTGCGCCTTATTATATTAAAACAATCTGACGTACAGAATGTGTGAACTCCTGTTGATACAGAATGATGTACACGTTCTTTTATGTGGCTTTTATGAGTATGAAAGACGATCTGTTCTTGTATGACTAGATCAGAGTCCACTAAATAACCCTTCTTTATTTAACCATCACTGTGATTTGGGGATTCACCATCTTCTTTACTATATCTATGTACATTGTTATATGGGGTGACCAAGTGGAAAATTGCCAGCAACCTTCATCCTCGCATGTACGCCCTCATCGGCGAAACATACACATTGGTTTCACACATTGAGCGCCTTCTTCGTACATCTGAGGTCACGTTCAAATCTAGTCTTGCTGCTAGACCTTGGGGCTTTAAATTTTGTCCGATACAACAATGG
>NC_135557.1:19243724-19338724 GCF_964340395.1 Glandiceps talaboti
CCAAAGCAAATATAATAAGTATTTACAAGTGGGGGAGGGCCTAGGGCCGGAGGAAATCAAACATGACCCTCCATCCATTCTCCATTTGTAAAAAGTGACCCTCCCCTTTGTCGCATTTTGTAAAACATGACCCTCCCCATGACAACTGCATATACTGAACTTTAATCAATATTTCCATTATATGTATACATACAAATTAAATTGTTCTGTATTAGAAAGCAATATTTGTGCATATAAAGTGACAAACAGTAAAATATTGGCTAGTTACCTTTCTCTTATAATCATACACAATCTAGTTAGTATCTAAAACATGCTTTCCATGTTGTGCATACTCTGCCTGATCTGGTCACTTGTAAAAGTTCCCTGATATCATTATCATCATCACCTTCAGTATTGCCATTATCAGTGTCACTCTAATCTGACTCACTGGTACTACTTCAGTCAGTACATGTATCACTGTCCGTGTTCTCTATGACATTCAAAACTAAATAATAATTAAATAATACATATTATATAGGGTAGTTTGTTATGCTGAGTTCAAAGAAGGGTGTCATCTTATGAACATATATTGCCATGGTAACCAAAATCACCATAATATGCTAATCATTTTTTCTTAAATTTGACATAAAACATTGAAAAAAATTAAATTTCCTTCTTTTTGGCATGTTTGACTTAGTGCTACCTGGTGTAACATAAATTGTATAAAATTGGATAGCTGTTTCCATGGAAACGTATGGTAGATGTGAAAATTATGTTTTCGTTATATACATACATCTCACAAATAACATTATAAATCTGATAAACATCTTTTTATTTACACATTGACCACACTACAAACGGTAGTTTGTCTTGCTGAGTTAAAAAAAGTGGTCATTTAATGAACGTCAGTTGTCATGGTAACCAAAATAACCATATTATGTGGATTTTTGAAAAATTAGACATAAAACACTTTAAAAAATTACAATTTAGGAAAAAACATCATTGCTGTTGGAATGTATAGTATGGAATGGTGATATCTGTTGTAACAAGGTTTCATGAGTTTTGAAATTATCTGTATCAAACTTATGCAATGCTAAAACTCTAAAATCACCAGAATAAATTGTAAATACCTAAAATACCAGCAGTCCTTGAGAATTTGATCTACACAACTTGGTTCAGTCTTTCATCACAAAATCTCCAAATGTGTATACATTTGAGTACAAGTTGACATGGGCGACTCGATACTGTATATCGTTTGTACATGGATAGAAATTTAAATCCGACAAAATTTCGAAGATCGTCTGCTGCTCTCCAACTGACATTGTAATTTGTATAGTGACAACTCGATGTGCGTACATGCGTATGTACATATTTCTGGGTCCCAAATTCAGATGATGATAATAGACACTGGATATCATTCATGTCATTGGGGACAACGGTAGTATCCATTGTTACAGGAATATTGATGAATTATCCAGAAATTTTCAATCACGAGGTTTGCCAGGCGTCCAGTGCAAGAAATATGGCGACTGTGACGCGGAAGCGAATGACGTCACTAGAATGTAATACAATGTAGCTTTTTTAGGAATCACATGTGCCTTGCATTTTCGCACGTGTGTATGTCTGAGCAAATATTCTTCCACTCGACTCTGAGGTAGGCTGAGGGCACAGTCTCAGCTCTGGTCGATAAAGTCACGATTACTACAAAATCTTTTGTAGTAACCGTGATAAAGTCAAGTTTATCAGGAATATTTCGAACGGGCCGTCCGTGTACATCTTCATACATGGACGTTTTAAGTCGTACATGATGAAAAGGTCATCAGGATAGCTTTAACCTTTACGAAATGATTGATTTGGACAATATCTTTTAAGTAACATCTCAGGGTTTGATGTAGGGTCTAAGCTCTGTAGGCTCTGCGACCTCTGTGACAGAGGGCCCTCTGTCTGAGAAGTCAACTCTACCTGTGTGCTAGTCTATCAGCTAGCCCTCGGATGTTCTTCCGATAAAATACGACACACAGCCGAACAACGCTATCGAGGATGGAACATGTAAACGTTGTTGATCATGCATGAGATGTCACACTGACCTCGTTTCCTTCGACGTCCGTATGAAACTAGGTCAAGGGTTAAATTCACCAGAACGAACACTTTCGCTCGTGATAACATTGCTAGTCTTGTTTTGCCGCGTAATCGTCAAATATTTTCCAGATAATTATGAATTAATTTCTTATTTTACACTTTGGGATTTTTAGTTTTGTTTGATAACCAGCCACCTTGAAAACTATGTACTCACTTTATTTCATTTTCTCTTGATTGGGTTCAGTACCATCCACACAGTGACACGAAGCAGTTTCATTGTCTTTCAAAAAAATACCCGTTCCTTGCTTACAGAAGACTTACTGTACATGTGGCATGGTGTATCGTCTACGACTATATTTGTCTTGTTTTAGTTGTAAAATTTGAACTTGCTGAAGAGAACTATGGCTAGGCATGTCTTATTTTGTTTCATTTATTTATTTTTTGTTTTGACGTATTGACTGTACTGTGTTGTGTCTATATGAACCTGTGTTTGCCATGATGCACTAATTTTTCAGGTAGACACAACAATGACAACACTGAATTGCAACATCAGTACAGCGTTGCGTCTTTTTATGCTGATTTCGACAATAATACAATTATGTATCAAAATAAAAGCAATCAACTCTCCGTAGTCTGTTTGAAAGCAAGACAAACAATCGGACCGCATTATTGTTCCAAAAAAGCAAAAAAATATTGTCATGAAGCTGACGTGCCTTCTTATATCAGTTCAAACACAATTTTCGATTTCATTTTGATCATGAGCCACAACCGGGGAACTCCTAAATTGGTCAGGAAACCCAGTTACATTTACATGCTTACTGGCCTTCAAAAATTTCGTTGCATCAGTAAAAGTTATTATTGTGATGGCCAAGTATAGTGTTTTTTTGAAAGACAATGAAACTGCTTCGTGTCACTGTGTGGATGGTAATGGACCCAATCAACAGAACATGAAAGTGAGTACATAGTTTTCAAGGTGGCTGGTTATCAAACAAAACTAAAAAGCCCAAAGTGTAAAATAAGAAATTAATTCATAATTATCTGGAAAATATTTGACGATTACGCGGCAAAACAAGACTAGCAATGTTATCACGAGCGAAAGTGTTCGTTCTCGGTGAATTTAACCCTTGACCTAGTTTCATACGGACGTCGAAGGAAACGAGGTCAGTGTGACATCTCATGCATGATCAACAACGTTTACATGAGAGTACAACTAAATGTTGTCTAAACTTCAGTGGAAGAGAAATTCTGTTGATCAGACACAGACTATTTTCATTTTCTTTAAACATCTTGACGATATGAAGCAAAAAGTGACACTGACAGACAGGCTAGTCCGTCCGTACCATACAGGAGGCACAAAATACCACGTGTGCATCTGCTTGACTGGGATTGATTGTGATCACGTAATATTTAGCACTAACTTTATGCTGTTGCGTCCAAATATTATTGAACTGTAATCTTTCTAAACAAGTCATGGAAATTGCCAGAAACCTGTTGACTTTAAGATTGAATATGTTACGATCAAAAATTTCCTTACTTTCAGTTAAATGTTCTAATGGGAAGCAACACAATCATTTAGTGTGACATCTGATAAGCGACATTGATGATGGGTACAGTGACGTAATTCGTAAACAAATCTAACGTTGGTAACTATTATTTCTGTTAATGATCCTTAAATATCAAGTACACCTGTCTTCATAGCAAACAGAAATCTGAGGCCAAGTTTTGCAACGAATGGATACATCATTTGACTCCACCATAATGGCACGCAAAGATGTTCTGAAGAGTGCATAAAGTTAGAGTAAAATAAGCACCAATAGCTAAAAAACCTGGCTCAAATTGTATCACACTCGCGCAGCTCAGAGCCCCCAGGGGTCGGAAAAATCAATAATCCGATTTTTCAGTAAACTTTGCAGCACTGTATAATCAAAATAATTGTACCTGTCAATGTACTGCTGCATAGTACAAGTACTACAGCTAAACACATCGTGGAATGATATATTTTCTTTGGACTGTACAGTGTATTACATTATGTTACATGAATGTGCTGAATGGCCGGCGAGGGATATTTATTACAGTCAGTATGTTGTGAAAGTCTTATCTACGATTATTTGAAAACAGCAGCGATTTCGGAATAATATTACAAATCATAGTAAGGCGCATTGCAAATATTGTTTTCAGGGAATGTCATCGACAACTTCCTAAATCATTAAAGAACAATGCATTTGGCCTGTTAAGCTTGCTCAGTCGTGATGCGAGTTGTTCAGACAAAAATCGGGGGAGGGGAGGGGCTAGTCCCTTATTTGAGTATACATTTATGTGCCACCCTTTGGGGTTCATTTTCTAGCCATTTGGTCTAAAACGGGGTCAGGTTTTTTTTCGAACTTCTGAAAGTCTAAAACGGGTCCGCTTTGCAATATATTTGATTTTTGCTTGGTCTAAAATGTGGCCCTTTGTCCTTTGCCGAATCGTAATTGCCATTAATTGCCCCTCAATGTTGCCTCCTAAGGAAAATGTATTTTGTCTAAATTTAATGCTAAATTAATAAATTAGTAAATAAATTAAGTCTAAAATGGGATATTGATTTTTGGTCAAAGTGGGTCTAAAATTGGGCCTAGGGTTTCCTGCACTCACACACACCCCTATCAGAGATGGCCACTGGTACCGCCCCGGGAGAAATATAGGTAAAAGTCAAACTAGTCCTAAACATGTGAAGTCACAATCAATTACACTGGCATATAGAAATAAATAATTTACATTCGAACAAACTCTATAAATTACTGTGGACTTTTCACACTGATCTATGTTTTGTCATTGCACAGAACTGCTAATTGTATATACGAATATTTAGACTTTTGTCGACAGGGCGCACTCCACAGTATAATGACATACTTTCGATTTGAATTATTAAAAGTTCAGTTATTTAAGTGTGCATAATTAGTAAGAAATAAAATAATACTTATATTTATATTCATATAAAGAGGAGTAACCAAACTCCAAACTGTTACAACTTGAGCTTGAATGAGAAATGTCGCAAAATTAATTGAGTATTAAAACTTCAACTTCAAAGATATTCAACTAAAGTCCTCCCAGACATTTTCATTATGATATTATATTAAATATTATATTTTGAAATTACTTTTATTATATTTCAGACTCTCTCAGAATGCAGAATTAAGTATGTACAAAGAAAGTTGTGAAAGGGCGCCCTCAAACGCCAGTCAGCATAGCAAATATGAGCCGGGCCGCAGCCTAGCAAATATATGCTCAAACGGATACATTTTATTGACAATGGGACCAAAAGGCACCATTCCTCTAAATTGTCTCTCATACAATGCTTTATTATTATATAATATTTAAACCCCCTCAGTTGTAATAATAATAATAATAATAATAATAAAAATCATCATCATCATCATCATCATCACTGCTACCATCACCATCATATTTAACAACAACATTCACGGACAGTGAGAGTGATAAGGTGAGATGGCACACTCAACAAAATGCAGCGTTTTATAAAACAATTTTCTTGCAATATATGTAGTTTTATTTTTGTATTTTGGCATGTAAAGTACTCGTAAAAATAAATGTTGAGTGCTCATCTCACTTTTACATCTCAAAACACACAAAACAAAATTGACAATAATTGAATCTTCAATTTGGTCACAAAACTACGGATTGTAAAATGTGATCCTCCCCCAAACATTATAATGCAAAATGTGACCCTCCCCAAGAACAGGCTTGTAAAATGTGACCCATCCCCCGAATCCCCCCCCCCCGTAAATACTGAAGGCTCCCTTAGAACAACTGGGCGGGTCACAGTGAATTTTCTACTCTCGCTCATTACGAACGAGCATCGTCAGAAATTTGTGAAAACGCAATAACGCATTACAATTTAAAACAAGCAGAATGGTAAAAGTATGAATACAATAATATTTTGATAACTCAAAATCTAAAATATGATTATAAAACTTACCGTGAATTCGGAGACGGATTCGAAAGCGGTTTTATTTCTGTTGAAGGTCACACAACACTTCCCTATGCTTTGTCAAACTGAAAAGACTGCAAAGCTATCAAAGGGTTAGCAATATGGCGGGCTCTTTCAATTCTTCGGCCTCAAGTTAAAGTTTGATAATTATACTCGAAAATTACAAATGAATGTAATAAACTACTGTTTTAAGACTTTGGTGTGGCCTTATGTCCGGTGTACCGTGTTGAGCCATTATATGTGACCGTATAAGAGATCTAGAAAGGCACTGTTCCTATTGCGCACCACCACTGAGCATATTAATTTCCCTCATTGAATAACCTGCACTACTATATTAAAAAGATATTTAGATTGACCAAAATTAGCCAAAACAAAACAAATAAACTAACATAAAATGTGTATCACTAGTTGAGTGAATAAAGATACACACAGCGGGTTTTTTTTCGATTTAGGCCTATATATGTCATAATTTACCATCAGTATGTGACCCGTATTCATAGATTTCCGTTAGTGTTATAAATAACCAACACATGTCATAAACCTGATATTTCAAACCATAGTGTACACATTTAGGCACATAGTACTTGTGTTCATACACACTGTGTTAGGGAGCCATGGCTTGGTCCAAATTTCAGACTACTATAGAACATGTTCCATATGGTCTGAGTCCCAATCAAAGCGTGACAAACTATTAATTGCTCGTCTAGATATTCATGTCAAATTTAAAAACAGCAACTTAATCAACTTAATCAACTTAAAGTCGTGAATGTCAGACACACATAATAAAAATGGAGGCGGGGGGGATATCAAATAATATTATCTCTCAGAAATGTAGTGTTCCAAAACCCCTAATCCGGCACTAGTTTAATGAATCCTGGTTAACATGTACAGCAATTCAATTGGAGGAATGGCACACATGGGGAGGGGGGGGGGGATACTCCCCAAATTTTCAGACGGGGATGTGCGGCCCAGATCTACCTATGTATAATCCAAAACAAAAATCATTGTTAGTAATTTCCAGTCACAATCATCTGGTCAATTACCGTTTCCCATATTATTGACCCCACAATTTGAGAATTATTTTTTAGAAGAAAAGTAAACTCAGTGATTTTTTGGTGTGAAAAGTTACCAAGTTGGGCTACACATACCCATATACACTGTACCTTTCTATGGGTGTATCCCTCCCCGGGGGATACACAATCATAACCTACTTTACAATTTAAAGGCATGCTCGAAATTCGATTCATTCCCAACTCCTACTTCAGGTCGCAATAACACGTATGGAATAAACTCAGCCAACAGACACAGGAGACATTTTCCCCTTTCAGTTTTTTTCTTTATTTTTTTGGAGGGGGTGGTGGATTGACGTGGGTTTAGCCGACTTATGCAACCCTTTAATCGGGACATACAGATATTGATCCAACAAGATTTGATATCCACTGGACGATGTCATCGGAGTGCAATGTAAACTAGTAAGATACGTGTTACATCCTGGAACATCCCAAAGCATACTGTCTTTAAAGATGCACTATCTGTAACCAAGAATGTATTCACTTGTTTAAAAAGTTATAAAATAAATACCAGTCATTTGACATTGAACATCTTAATATTAATTGCAGGTTAAGTTTATCCATGTGGGGCATACAGTAGCAGATTGAAATCGTGTCCGCGTAGGGACAACTGATTGAACAGGTGTTGACCCCAAATACATTTGATTTGATTTATTGTACTATGAGTACAAAAATTCAGTGTTTACCCACAAGTGATTCATTACTGATCAAGATGTACGATATCACGAGTAAGTTACTGTATGTAACAAAACAGTTTCATACAGTGTTTCAGCTGTAGCTAACCACAGAACATGCTTGTACAGTCAGGGTTAGGCTTAGGAACCCTAACTGGTTCTGTAATAGCTGCCCTCACAAAACACGCGAAAACATCATGAACTGTGATTGAGCATGTCATGACAAGTGGAACAAATATGATGTTTGTTTTTGTTCACAACATGGCTATTTATTAATTATCATTATCATATAATATCATTATCATAAATTAATGGGCAACACAAATAATGTTCATTTATTAAATATAGATTTAAAGATGGAAGAAAAATGGATTTTGGGTCGGAATGATGGAGGAACAATGTAAGCTTGTCAAAGTGATTGAATGCAATGTTTTCCCTAGGACCAGAAGTGTTTATTACTACACAACAGCCTTGATATTTTATGAGAATTCACATTTATAGCAGATATACCATGGATACGATGGCGATCCTAATATTAACTCATAAAGGCATATAGTAACCCACAGTCCTTAGGTTAAAGGTTACACTGCACCCAATAACCGTCTATATACATATCAGTGTTCCTCAGCTAATCAAATACACCGACTGTCTAGAGTATGTATGTATGTAATAATGTATGTATGTATGTATGTATGTATGTATGTATGTATGTATGTATGTATGCATGTACGTACGTACGTATTCATACATGCATGCATGCATGCATGCATGCATGCATGTATGTATGTATGTATGTATGTATGTATGTATGTATGTATGTATGTATGTATGTATGTATGTATGTCCGTTCTCCCTCCCTTTCTCTCCCCCCCCCCTCTCTCTCTCTCTCTCTCTCTCTCTCTCTCTCTCTCTCTCTCTCTCTCTCTCTCTCTCCCATTTCGATGAATTCGACAAGAGGGCATTAAAAGTATAACGGGGGAGGGGGAAGGGGAGTCCCCGGGGGAGGGGTAGCGATGTCAACATTTTCCTTACAAAAGAGTGAAATACAAGATCAAAACATTTGAAGATATATCAGAGGGGGGAAATAAAGATAAAGGGACTGGTGATGGTGCTTGTCTAAGTAACATATTTCTAGATCTGTTGATACGAGTCGCGTCGATGCTTCTAAAGTTTATTTTGTTGTATTGCTACTGCTTCTAACATGTTCAAATAATTATGCATGGAAAATTGCATGGTACAGTGACGTCTGATTGTTTTAATACTTTAAAAGTTGAGTTTTGTTGTTGTTGTTGTTGTTGTTGTTGTTTATAACAAGCACCTAACATTATTGTAGAGACGCGTACTGCATACGTTAAAAACAACTACGAACCGCCAACAAACACTACAGAATGATCTAGAAAGGTTAGCCGTCAACATATCCCCATGTTATTACATTATTATGCTGGAATGGGATGGGAGCATCCCCCGGGGGGGGGGGGGGAGAATACCAGTGGTCATCAGCTTTGTGCGGCCAATGTTCAATCCTGTTCCCATTTGACCAGAATAAATGCGTAGTCCATTATAGACAAGATAGGTTTTTAGAAGATCACATTTCAGGCGATGTTAAGACGAATATGTAATAATCCCCAATATAAGGATATCAGCGGAATTGGGATGGGGAATCAGCAGATAATTTATTATACCAAACAACTTATCAGTCGAAAATAGTGTAGGGTGCACCCCGGCTGGCCAACACATATAATACACACACACACACACACATACATACATACATACATACATACATACATACATACATACATACATACATACATGGTTCCGTGCCGTACTCGAGTTGTAGAGTTAAATTCCACATTATCAGAAAGCATGGACATTTCTTGTGGGGTACCCCGGGGTTCAATCCTGGGACCTTTATTTCTCACCCTTTATATCAATGACTTGCCGGAAACAGTTATATTATTAGTAGTAAACAGCTATATTAGTAATTATGTATGCAGATGACACGGCGATATTGAAGTGACACTCACCATAGACAATAGAGAGTCTCTCTCTATTGTCTATGCACTCACAGAGGAAATAATGCAAGTCAAGGCCTGGCTTGACTCAAACAAGTTAACACTGAATACAAGTAAAACCAAGACCATGCTTTTCGGTTCTTCACAAAGACTAAAATTCAATTCAATTTTACAAATTCGAATACAGGGAGACCGAGTAGAGCAAGTATTTGATTTCAAATACTTAGGGGTTTGGCTGGATTCAAAATTGAAGTTTTCAACACATATTTCCAAAATTTCTCTAAAACTTGGTCTACTGTCGAGAATCAAACACTTTTTGCCGATGGGACTTAGGAAGATGATATTCAATACCTTAGTCCTTCCCCATTTCGATTATGCTGCGAATGTGTGGTGTAATACGAATCAAAAGTATTTGAAGACACTTGAGCTCCTCCATAAACGAGCTGGTCGCGACCACAGGCATTTGTTTCCCGAGTTATGGCTCAGAATAGTTTAATACGTCAATATTAACGATATTATCGTCATTTTATGGTATTCTGATAGAACTATTCTGAGCCATAACTCGGGAAACAAATGCCTGTGGTCGCGACTGCTCCTCGATGTTCCCCGTGATACTAATACGGGTTGTGTATATGAAAACATGGGTTGGGTCAGCCCTCAAATTAGATGGAAGCGCCAACTGGCAACACTCGTCTACAAATCCGTAACAGGCAATGCACCTAGTTACCTCACTGAAATGTTAAATCTTTCCAACCAAATTCATTTTCATAACACAAGACAGGCCAGTAAATGTAACATATACAACACTACAGTTAAAACTGAATATGGGAAACGGGCATTTCACTATAGTGGTGCTGTTCTATGGAACAATCTACCCCTATCCATAAGATCAGCTCCGAACTCATTGATATTTAAAAGACATCTTTAGAATGTAGTCTGGTAATGTGGATGGATATCTTTTAAAGTGCACGCTGCGTCTGTAACTTTTTGTCCTGGTTTGTCCCTTTTGTTTGTTTGTTTTGTTTGTTTTCTGTGTACATAATCTTGCAACAGGTTCCATTGGGAGAACAGTGCTAATGCACTGAAATGGTGTCTGTATATGAAAGATTAATAAATAAAATAAGTAAATACATACATACATACATACATACATACATACATACATACACACACACATACATACATGTACATACATACATACATACACACACATACATACATACATACATACATACATACATACATACATACATACACATACATACATTCATATATACACATGTATCATACGCCCTTGAGTAGATAAATAAATAAATAAATAATAAATAAATAAATAAATAAATAAATAAACAAATACGTAAATAAATAAATATATACAATGTAAGTTTTTGAACATCCATCCTGCCTTTGAAATAAAAACAATATAAACAAACTAAAAGTTACTAAGGTTTGAGATATTTTTATTGCACAAAGATATATAACTGCAATTAGTATATCTCATATCTCTCCATAAACAATAAATTATGTACAACGCTTGAATCCAAACATTGTGTTGCTGGTGTGTGTGTATGTGTGTGTGTACATGCATTGACAGTTATGGACATGGGTTTACAATTATATTAACTCCATTTCCAGTATTGTACTTGATAGCTGAATTATATTAATTAATCTATGGTAACAGTTCACTCAATCAGAGAGATATCCTAGAACTTTTGGTTACTAGACCATGAATATTTTGTCAGTGAATGGACAATAGTACTTCTCTTAGGAAAGGTTTAACATGATTCCTGTTTAAATAGCTTTATACATGTGAAGCAATGGATTTTGGTTAGCAATTTACCAGATACACTTAAAACTACTGAAAATGTAACATGTAAAATTAACTGCAAATATGCTGTGAGAATAGAGTGTCTTTTGCAAGAACAAGAGGAATATATTTCATCAACAGCCAAATGATCACATATATTGCAAAGATAACAAAAGATTAATAGGCAAATGAATAAACATTCAAACAATGTATGCAAATGTGCCTAGCAACAAGACCATGCCATAGCAACAGCCAAATGATCACATATATTGCAAAGCTAACATGGATTGATAGACAAATGAACAAACATTCAAAAAATGTATGCAAATATGTCTAGCAACATAACCACACCCACAGCAACAGCCAAATGATCGTGTATATTGCAAAGTTAACAACAGGGTTGGATAGGCAACTCACCAACTGGATAATCAGATGCATTCAACAAATGAACACCTATGCCTAGCATGGATCAGCATGTGGGTAAACATTTTTTTAAAAACTGTACAGTTGTGCTACAATGCCATTGGCATTATTTATTTAAAACAAAAAGATGAGAAATTCTTTGTCCTCTTCACCTTCACGCATGTCTGTTTCCTTTGCCAAGTGATATCTACATATTTCATCAAAATATCACAGAAGGGGTAGTCTTACTGACAATTCGTTTGTTTTTGGGTCGAATCAATATTTTTCAAAAATTTAAAAATCAAATCTAATTAAATCCAGACCTACCTACCCTATTTTCTGAGGCCGTTTTATCAGAAACACACAATTTTGATTTTGTTTTGCCTTATTTATACGGTATTATGCTGCAAGCCTAGTACTTATAACTTTTCTTTTTTCTGCTACATTTTTCTGGAAATAAAAAACACAAAAAATGATTTATTTTAAAAAGAAGTATATACTATATATACAGTAAATCTATTTTGACAGTCTAATGAAATGCTTACATAAGTATGGCTTTAGCATTCAAGCTGCAGTACCAATAACTTGTCCTTACCATTTATAATTTTAGGATAGAGAAATAACAAAATATTATGATCATATTACTTGGAAATTGTAAATTTTGGTTTCTACTCAGTACAGAAAGTTAAACAGTCATGAATTATTATTACATAGGCATCATACCATTGTGAAAGTCATTACTGAGAGTAACGAGAATTGAAATTTGAAAACATAAAATAATTATGAATAAATATAAAATATTATTTACCATGATCTATATTTGGAATTATAATCATGGTGAGGACAAGTCAGCTAAATACAATGTATTCATTTTCAGTGTCCTATGTAATAAAAGACAAAATTTGTTGTTTTGGGTCAAAATGATGTGAATAGGTTTTATATTGTGTGAGTCATGACATAAAGGGATCTGATACAAAAACAACACAATTTTTGGTGTCACAAGAAGTTCCTGTGTGTCAGCAGGCACATCAAATTGGCTTAGAGTGCACACTGTTCATTTTAAAACCCATGTTAGATTGAAACTGGTGTTCTACTCATGGATATGCAGGTACGCTTGAAATTATCAAACTGGACGAACAATTCAAAGTATGTCACTTATAACTTAAAGGGTCCATATATGATGATTTTGACTGGAGTGTGGATTGATTTGCAGAGTGTATTTGTAAAGTGTAGAAATTATTGTTGGAATAATTGACCATTTGTGAACAGAACATACATGGCTTGAGTTTCACTTCTACTTTATAGTCAGATTTAATCAAGTTCCCAGTGTTTCAACTACCATTTTCTATTGAATATCCATTGGTCTAGTAGAGAATCACCTATGTATATTTGGTTGTGGAAAAATGTTTAATAGAGTACATGTGCCCTTGGCTACTGCTAATTCTAAGTCCTGTACATGTATATGGATATGTACAGCACTGTTATTGTTAGAGAACAACATCAGTTTGATGTGACCTTCTTTGATATGAACTGTCTCAGTGAAATGGGAACAATCTATTCAGGACCTGTTGAACCATTTGTTTTTATTCATGAGTGGGACACCAGTTCTGTTTTTAATTGTAGTATTTTATTCAATGTAGTTGTAAGAAGGCCTTGAACAGCACAGCCTGGTAGTTTAATATGGTAATGATGTACACTTCTGTCTGTGGGCACTCAGAAACAGCTTGTTTAGTACTGTTGTGTGGAATGCTATCTAGAATATTTAGGGTATCAAGCAACCAATTTATATGTTACACTACTTGATAGTCTTCCAAAACAATGTGGCAATCAATCAATCAATCAATCAAGCAATGAATCAATTCATATTTCTTTCATCAGTCTGAAAACCGTCTTTCAAATATACATTGTATCCTATATCCATGGTCAGTTTAATTTCAGAGGCATTTATGATTTGACACAGTTGAAATATTAACTCATTGATTTATTTAGATTTAAGAAAATGCTTGCAAATAAAACTGTCACTTACAGTGTCAGAAAAAGAAAAAAATGTTCTGTTGTGTTGGAGTGTATTGTTTGAATACATGTTGGAATGTGTTACTTGCACTACTTTATTGGAAATCTAACTCTGAAACTAGCACTGGATTGTTCTCTAAATAAATTTATTTTTGTCATACATTGTGCCACCCTTAACACATGCAAAGGTTTATCCATGTTTTTGCTAAGGGCTGTAATTGGTAAAATGTACCTGGGTTCCCCAGCCCCCTGTAATACTCGGGTTGACGATTAAAATTAATTTATTTAAAAATGTTTGTCATACATTGTACCACCCATAACACATTCACAAGTTTTATCCATGTTTCTGTTAAGGGCTGTAAGTTGGTGAAATGTACCTGGGTTTACCAGTCACCTTTTAATGTGTACTCAGGTTGACTACCAAAATTGAAGTACAAGACATGGACTGTCACAATTCCTGACACCTCTCTTGATCCCCCTCTTTTATTATTAGGTCCCAAACCTCTGTACAATTGTCTATCTCAAAACACTGTCTATCTCAAAAAAAAAAAAAAAAAAAAAAAAGATCTCCACCTCATAGGTAAAAAAGGAATGAAAAAAATTAGGGATATCCCAACAAATAAACGCAATTTATACATTTGTTACAAGTCTCTGTACAAAGTTCATGTAAGTTCAACATTTTTATCAGACTTACTGGCCAGTTACGGTGTATACTGATGTCCTTGAGAACCATGAAGGGCGGCAATCAGGTAAAAATAAGAATGTTTGCCTATTGAGGTACATTGTAGAGTAACAACCCTCATATATCAATTCAATTGTCAAGAAATTCAATTGAGAACAATGGATGGATCAACAGAGATCAACA
Organism: Glandiceps talaboti; assembly: GCF_964340395.1. Lineage (NCBI taxonomy): Eukaryota > Metazoa > Hemichordata > Enteropneusta > Spengelidae > Glandiceps > Glandiceps talaboti. The sequence continues at coordinate 19,258,617 of NC_135557.1, forward strand.
GTTTGTCAAAACTAACAGTACATGTAATGGTAATGTTAGTGAAGGTATGACCCAAGCCAGTGAGTGGGAGTAACCATAGAAATGACCCACTTTTAAAAAATTAATGCATGTACACTGTACTGGAACTAAATAAAGTCGTTAAAAAATTTACCTACCATTGTATTAAAGTCAACCACTACACATTTAATGTGAAGATAATTATATTGTACATGTATATGAGGATTGGAATTTAGTTCATTCTGCCATCAGTAGCTGATGGAACTCATGAGGCACATATGGTCCTATTTTAGTATGAATGAAATTACATGTACATGCACTGCAGTTAGCATTGATTCTGAAAATTGCCACTGGTGTTTGCATTTTTTTGTGGTAAATTATTTTTTATGAATATTTCAGAATAATTGGAAGAATTAGACAGAAGACTTGAATGTACTGTACATGTGGTGACGTGACTTGGCTTTAAAAGTTGAACATCAACAGGGAGAGTAAAAGTTCATACTAATTCCCTCCTGCCCTTTCATATTATCTCGAGAACAGTACCAGTTAGAAGTAATTAAAACACCCTGAATTCGTGGCTAAAATAACCAAGAACCTTGTCCTGGTATTACTATCTCAAGAAGTTCTCCACATCAATAGTAACACCAATATAATTTAGCCTCTAGGCTGAGGCTAAAAGATATTTTCAAATTATTTTAATCTAAATTATTTTTGTCTAGGAAAAAGATGGTCACTGCAGCAGAAATTCTTATTTCACTGCAGTAGAAATTCTAACTTCCTTATAGAGTAAGTGAAATTCAGTCAACATTTACAGTGTAAGTAAGAACAGTTTCCTTCTCTTAATGAGTATCAAAATGATGGAAAAACCCAGCTAGTCTAAACTCTTTTGACATGTTTTGAAAGGTTTTCTACATCCTTTTCTATTTTTGACTTTACACATTAGTGAAACTGTGTCAAGGGCATTCACTGCATACAGTGGAGGCAAAATGTCTGAACTACTGTGATGGAAAAACCCAGTGAAGGTTGCCTTGGCAACCTAAATTGTTTGCCTTATAAGAACTCAGTGTCAGCTGATTCTCTTTCACTGCGTACTATAAATAACTGAAAATAATATGGTAATGAGGGAAAGCATAGTGGATTCCCCTTCTCAGCCCCTGGTTTATTATGTTGATAAGGTTTTTCCCAAAGTGAAAGTTTGAGGGCAGTACTCCCTTCTGAAGTCACTATGGTGACCTCACAGGTGACCTGACTAAGGTCATCACAGAATGACAGTAATGTGTTTATGTACAGTATGTCAAGGCTATTATTACAACTCCACACAAATGCACTTTTGTAGTACATTTTGAATTTCACTCACTCACAAACACAGATTTTCATAATTGTTTACCTCAAAGTGAACAAAATATATCATGATTATTAAATCAGGGATTACATACTCTACAAATGTACCCTAAATGATTATATCCACTAATATTTTGTAGACTTTGTTTGCACTTGCAGTCAGATGTCACTGTTTGTTTGTTTGTTTGCAATAAAAGTCCACAAGTTGGATCAGAGTATAGTTGTAATTTCACCCAGCAGAGAGGTCAACAATTGCAGTCAAGGATATACACTATAACTCACACCACACCTAAACATTTTGAGTGACAACACACATAAACATGTTGAATTTCATTCAATCACCAAAGCTATATACTGTCCTAATTTTATCCTTTCATTGATATAACTCCTATCCCTTGTACAAATGAACTAACAATTATATGTATACTGTCTGTTTACACTTGTATAGTCAGATGTCATCAGTTATTTTTAATGAAAGGCCATAATTGACTTTCATTATTCATAGCAATTAGCATTGAGGACAATATCTACTAATCAAGCATATATACTAATTTACATCAAAACATAAATATTTATAATCTCACTCACCAAGGCTATATTTTCACAATTTATATTCTCTCAATAATCAAGATATGTCAATTATTGATTCATCTATAACTGTATCCCTGTACAAATAAAACAATATTATTTTATGTATACATGTTTACACTTGTACAGTTATACATAATCAGTTATTTCAAATGAAGCATTTTTTATAGCACCTAGCGAGGTCTCACTCACCAAGGCTATACATTCACAATTTTTATCCTCTCAATAATCAAGATATATCAATTACTGAATCAAGTATAACTGTATCCCTGTACAAATAAAACAACAGTAATTTGTGTGTATTTATTTATTTATTTATTTATTTATTGCATACCTTTTGTGTCAGGGGCTCACTAAGATTGTTAGGAGCAACACTAACAAAAAGATTACAATACATATGCTACTAAAAAAGACAAGTAAAAACATATACAGGAACAAACAAAACATATATGTGTATATTTTATGTATGTTTACACTTGTACAGTTACACATAATCAGTTATTTCAAACAAGGCATTTTTTATAACACCTAGCGAGGTCTCACTCACCCAGGCTATACATTCACAATTTTTATCCTCTCAATAATCAAGATATATCAATTACTGAATCATGTATAACTGTATCCCTGTACAAATAAAACAATATTATTTTATTTATGTTTACACAGTCATACATAATCAGTTATTTCAAATGAAGCATTTTTTATAGCACAGAGGTCTCACTCACCAAGGCTATACATCTCAATATTTATCCTCTCAATAATCAAGATATACCAATTATTGAATCATGTTTAACTCTATCCCTGTATCAAGTATGAATAAAACAACAATAATGTGTATATTTTATGTATGTTTACACTTTTACAGTCACACATAATCAGTTGTTTCAAATTCAAATGAAGCTTTTTTCATAGCACCTAGGGAGGTCTCACTCACCAAGGTTATATACATTCACAATTTTTATCCTCTCAATAATAAAAATATATTAATTCATTAAATCAATATCTTTTTGTGGTATGTCATGGTCGCATCAATTGTAGACAATTTTATTTTTTCCCACCCTCCCCTAAATTAGTATGCCTAATATACATCTGCACCAAAAATACATCCATCAATGTAATTTTGTATGTTAGTATTGTTACCTTATATTTATACCTGAAACCAAATCTGAAATATTATTTGTTTGCATAAATATATTACCTTGTTACATTATAAATAAATAGGTATAAAATTTAAAAGGCAATGTTGAGTTTTTTATTTTTCATGGCCTTCTACATATAGTAAGGTATACAGAATATAGTACAATGGTAAAGTATACAATTCAATGAGAGTGACTCATTAAACATCATTACAATTATTTATGAGAATTTTGCAGACATGGATACTGTACCTGAATCTTTCCTTCTCTCACTAAGGACTTCATCAGCAGACATGTTAATTACTTCAGTCTGTTGATGAAGTCCTTAGTGAGAGGATGAAAGCTTCAGGCACAGCTTTCCAACAGTTGGTTGTGTTGGAAAGTAAACAGTTTAAACTTCACAAGAAAACATATAATAAATTATCATGTCATTAATAATAAATAAAACCATCCACTCCCTACCTCAACCCCATCAAATGTATAGAAATTCTACATAATATTTTCAACAAGTGAAAGATGTAACGTGAAAGATTTCATTGATTAATACGTCAAAAAATGGAAAACAGTAAAATAGACTAAAAACTACAAACTAGTCTCACATATCACAATTTATTATTTATGTGAATTGAAATTAGGTCTACAACAATCAATCCACTGTCCTTGAGGATATAGACTGACATATACATACACGACATAAATTTACTTGCTTGTAATTTGACTAAGTAAATTACTAAGTTGGCTCTCTATTTTTCATTTGTGGGTCACACATGTCATAAACAACTTGAGAACAATACACCTGTCTTTTATAGCCCCTTGAGATATCTCAAACATTGTAAACTAACAAAAGGTGGTTGTCAAGGCCCCTATAGAAAATTATGATTGAGGTGGAATTAATTACTGAAATTAGAATTCAGTCACCACCAAAGAAATGGCTTTTTAGCTCAAAGGAATAGTAAATGTGTAACACAAACATTCTCACAATTATTGCACATGTGGTAAAAACTGTAAAATTAGTACCATTATTAATTTCAGACAGTTCCACTCAGAAAATTCAGTGTAACAATATATACGGTAAGTTTATGTATGATTTGGTGTGTGTCTTCCTCAGTTCAGTAATAATAGGTAGTCCAAGTGAAAATTAAAGAAGACGTCGCGCCATGAGGTAACAGCAAAGTGACAACACTTCTGAGCATTTTCCGTTCCCAAATTTTTTCAACATTCAACATTGATGTTCAAGGCAAATGTATAAAATCAAGGTATAAATAAATTATAATGTTCATTTTTAATTATTTTTTTCGGCGTATTTTACGTGACATTGAAACCTGACTATTTATGTTAATACAGAAAGTAATTCTTATTGATACTGAAGTGAAAGTCAAATTTTGAATCACTTTCTTAGCAGCACTGGTCAAAGTGAAAATTAGATATCAATTTCATAAGTGAATTATTAAATTATAGACCCTGCTATATTAAAAACAGAAAATTTAATGTGATTTTTAATAAACAATTAATTTAATTGTATTAAAATTTAGACTGATCTCCTTCAGCATTTTCTTTTACAAATTAAGAAAATGTTAATTAATCCTTTTTTGAAAAGTGATTTATAATGTTTTGTAATATCTGATAATACAGCACCATTGACAATGAAAAATGACACCCTCCAATAAAGTCTAACTGGCCAGGCCCTGAAAGTTGTTAATCACACAACTGACCTGGAAGTGAAAGGTTTGTCCTTGAAATTAATGTATTCTGGTCAGACTCATAAACAAGAGTGTAAGCAACAACAAGTCTAACCTTTCAACCCAACTTCACACTATCAGTTACCACTTGTCTGATGGAAGAACTCCCTAAGTATGTATTCAAATGTTAATGAACACAAGGTTATCAAAGGCCACCTATTGTTCACAATGGCTTCCTTCAACATAGCTAGCAATGCAGTATTCATGTTTTGATAGCGAAGCTTGTCGTTTTAGACCTTGAGATGGATATAACTTATTTTCAGAAGGAAAATAAATTTAGATTCATTAATTTCACACAATGCACTACATTCCTTACAATGATATATGGTAGTACTTAAGGTTAACTGTGTTCCTAAAGTTAACCTGTGTCTACCCCTCAATAATTTTTAGTGGCATGGATTCCATGTATATAGTAACAACTTGATTTGAGTCCATTTTAGCAGTCAAACTTAAAACTATCATCTATTAGATCATAAACATCACTTTAATCAATGGTTGTATTTTCATACTGGTTAGATGGGTTCACTACAAAAGGAAACCGTTCTCGCATGGCAAACAACAAGTTAAAAACATACTTTTACCATGCCTGAGATGTTAAAATTGATATACTGGCTATTCAAAGATATAATGATTATGAATAGAGGAACTTTGTTTTCAGTTCAGGAATATGGGACTACAGGTCACAATCCTTGGCTACTAATTTCTGAAATTGGTAGCCCACTAGGACTACCGAAGAAAAAAGTTTATTTTGAGCCCTGCACTCCTCAGTGTTACAAAGTTTGCAAATAATGTAAAATATTGAATATAGTTTCTTAAAATTAGTGTACCCCAACAAACTGCCACGTTTGACAACTACTAGAGAGATATAGTACTTAGTCTAGTTCATGATGAAATAACAGCTAAGCTGGCCTTAACCTTAACCCATCATGACATCACAATGTTCTCCCCCAACAGTCACAAATCATCATAATTTCTCTATAAAATGGAAATTTTACTTCAGACCACTGTATAATATGCAAACAATGATAAAATAAGAGCTATACTAGACCAAATACCCTCCACCCCCCGAGTCTGGTCTGTAAGTGTAACTGGCAACTATAGACAGTGTTGCTGATCACTAATAACCCACATGTGAAAAAACCCTAGACATGGTTTACAAATTACATACCATCATAGATTTCCTTCCAATACTTTAGAAGAGGAGATAACTGTCAGAACTCACAGAAGTGGAAGTAGTCAAGTATGGTGTACAGGCTAGAAAGAAACAAATCTTGTCGACCACAATTCAATCACTTGCATTGTCAAAAATTGAACATCAAAGAAAACAAACTAAATTATCACACCTGCTAGAGGGCGCTCTTGAGAAATTGATTTGCCCGCTCGAAGGCATCGATCAACACAGAAAGAAAAACCCAATAAAATAAGGAGTTAGATATATATCAAAGGTGTACACAAAATGCCTGACACAAATAAAAAGGTCAAAGGGATATAAGAAAATAAATATCTTGTGTATATGTCTATACCAAGGCCATATGCTGAGGTACTGTGAGCATCATTACCCCATTAAAAGTATAACTTTCTTTCTTTTTTTCTAAGTACACTACATACAGTTTGTTTTCTTTCTCCTAACATTTGGTTCCATCACTTCAGAATTGTATTCTATATATGTTTGCAACACTCAAACAATCTCTTTTATAGAGGCTTGAGATGGGACCTCTCTTTCTTATCATACAGAACCCAGCATAATAATTAATATTTGTTGTCAAGGTGTGAAATTCATAGTATACAAATTACAATGTACATATTACTTGTAGAGTAATTCATACCTGTCAAGTGTAAATAGGGAACTTGCAATCCACACTGAGCATGCTCAGATGCAACGGACTATCATGGGATTATCTTTTGGAAAAGCTGGGAACATTATTGTGGAAAAAGCGCCGTGATCACCAGAAAGATGGTGTGACCAAATACATCAATACATCAAATATACGAGCTGGTAAATTTGATGTTTTAGATGCATTTCTAGTGGGATGGTTTGCTCTGACGGTTGTCATCGTTGTCGTCACACCATGGGTAACTAAAATTGTCACCAAGCGAATTACAGGCGGCCCTTGCATCGGGGACGTTGAGCGACGGGCATATACAGCGGCAAAAGTCCATACGGCAGGATTGCAAACCAACGGAGAGCTGCGATTGGGTTATATTCGGCAATGGCCTGGCTGTATATGCACCAAAGTCAAACGCCCGATTTTGTACACTGCTGCATGCTGGTTAAAAGCACTCAACGAACAAACCAAAAAACAAGGGGTATGTATAGTTAATTCCCCCCCCCCCCCCCGCATTTGTTTGCTAAGCATCGATTTTTAGCACAACTGGTTCAGTAGTGCTATATGGCAAAGTGTCTGTCTGTCTGTCTGTCTGTCTGTCTGTCTGTCTGTGTGCGTGCGTGCGTGCGTGCGTGTGTGTGTGTGTGTGTGTAAACAACTTAAAGTCAAAAACTGCTGGACCGATTGCTTTGATATTTGGTGATCATGTTACTTCTGGTGTTTAGTTGGGAAATTGTTCAAATGAAAATGACTGCATCAGAGATGTGGGTTTTGGGTCAAAAAATGTGATTTTTGGTCAAAAAACTTAAACTCCAAAGTACTGGGCAGATTGGCATGGAATTTGGTGGGAACATTCTTAGATGTGAGTAAATTAAGATTTGTTCATGACATGACATGGTGATTCCCTTAGTGATATGCAAATTAGGGCTAAAAATATGTCTTTTTGGTAAAAAACATATAATTTCAAAACTACTCAGCAGATTGGGCTGAAATTTAATGGGGATGCATCAGTGGGTGTATAGATGAAGAAATGTTTATAGCATATAATGATCTCATCAGTAATATGCAAATTAGGTTTAAAAATTGTGAATTTTGGTCAAAAATTTATATCTCAAAAAGTACTTGGTCAGTGAGACTGAAACTTGGTGAGATGTTTCTAGAAGTGTTATTCTGCAGATTTTCTTGACAGAATTGGCCCTAGCAACCATGACCACGCCCTTAGCAACAGAATATTTTACTCAACAGCATCATCTGGTAGGCAATTGCACAATATTCAAAAAAATGTATGTAAATTTGCCTAGCAACGAGACCACACCCATAGCAACAGCCAAATGATCACATATATTGCAAAAATAATATCAGGAATTCATACAAGCATATGGATAAACATTTTTAAAAACTGTACAGGTGTGCTACAACGCCATTTGCGGTATTTTTTCATATGTGAGTGTCTAGTTCAGGTAGTTATGTTTTCTGTTGTTTTCCAAATGGTCTCTAAATTGTTATTGGTTTCTTCCAATCAGATGCACAGCCATTACAGATTAGAAGAACAGTTTTATATTGTCTTTTTAAGATGCTGTCAGTTTCCGCATGCACTAATTTATTGCGAGACTTCACAATTATCACAATTTTATTATGTTTTTCTCAATATATACGTTAAAAAAAAGTTTAGGGTTAGCACGTAAAAGTAGATGGTGTAGGGTAACCGGAACCAAACAATTAATTTTTTAGGCCTTATCTGATGTGATGTGCATGCTTATAACTTTCAAGTGAAGGTGTACTAATATGGTAAGTGTCATTGTCAGTCAATTTTTTCCATCCATAAATCCATATGTTGACATTTTTTGGTTGTTTGTGAAAGTAATCCTTTCCATCACTTTTGCAGTGGGTGAACCATCTTCTGTCACTCTCTGTATGATCAGAGCCATTTATGGTATTCTTTCCACTAACTTAACTGGACCCTTTGCAAATAATGTATCATTTTAAAATTAATTCTCTACATCATACTTGCAGATTTGCACACATTAAAATGTCACTTTCACTGAATTTTGGATTGGATTGTGAAATATTGGTAAAAAATGTTGTTTATTTATAATGTTATACAAACAAACTATTCACATTCAAAACATAATACACAATTAACATTCATGATCCTAGATAATTATACTCATGGGTTTTATTGTCAAAAATGGCAAAAATCTGGCTTTATATAATTAACAGCACTCTAATAATATGGTTTTATTGATGTTGACTGACAGTACAATAGCTACAACTACTGACACCAGACTGTGGACACCTGGAACCTGTTACAAACAGGGAAAGTAAACAAATGAATTGGCTTAATATCACTTGGCTCAGCATGTTGGAACAGCAGAGACTTGTATTACATACCATGGTTTGACAAAAAGAACAGTTTTATGGCCTCTTTACATGTACGTGAATTGCCAGGGGAACTGGAAATCTGTTTGTGAACATGAAATACTAAATATTAGAAATTACCATAAAATTGTAAAATTGTGTTGTTATCAAATAATTGGAATGTGATACAAGTCTTGTACTTCCAACATGCTGAGCCAAGTGTTATTAATCCAATTTAGTTTGTTTACTGTCCCTGTTTGTAAGTAGGTTCTGTTCGTTCATGGTCTGGTGTCAGCAGTTGTATGTCGGTCTGGATTTCTTGAGCTGTAACATTGTAATACATAATAAAATATACATCTCCATAAATCTGTCTAATTAGCAGACATTATTTTTCTCTTTCTTTACATTGAATAGCTTGTGTAGTTCATTAGTTTTATTATGTTATGTAATGCTTTTTTAAGATAGTTTATTATTTTTGTTATTATTTTCCTTTTATGTTTTGTACCATTAACAATTCCCCAGGGTTTTGTTATGTGTACTCAAATAAACGAAAGGAAACATGCAATCATGGGTTGACTCACAGTAGTCTGACAGTGAAGTTGGCTAAATTTGGATGCATTTTTGAGGTCTTTTTTTCTCTGTGCAGTAATGACATATGGTGTTTCATCTAGCCTACCGTAGGCATATAACCTCTCATTGAGATGCAAACTTAGCTTGATGCTTTCTTTATGCTGTTTGCTTATGAATCTTCGTTTTTGCATATCTTCCCTGCATATACAATGTATGGAAGTGCTATGTATGGTATATGTCCTGATTTTTCACATAAGGAACATATCTTACCTGGCTCATTTTGTACGAATATACTACTTGATGATTATTAGTTTTCTTCTCCATGACAGTAGTGACTCTTCAATGGCGATATTCACAATTGGAATATACAGGGATGTTTCAGAGTACATGATATACAGCTTTGTGTTACTTATTTTAGCCATGAATTCAGGGTGTTTTAATTACTTCTAACTGGTACTGTTCTCGAGATAATATGAAAGGGCAGGAGGGAATTAGTATAAACTTTTACTCTCCCTGTTGATGTTCAACTTTTAAAGCCAAGTCACACCCCATGTACAGTACATTCAAGTCTTCTGTCTAATTCTTCCAATCATTCTGAAATATTCATGAAATTAATTTACCACAAAAAAGCAAACACCAGTGGCAATTTTCAGAATCGATGCTAACTGCAGTGCATATACATGAATTTCATTCATACTAAAACAGGACCCTATGTGCCCCATAAGTTCCAGCTACCGATGGCAGAATGAACTAAATTCCAATCCTCATATACATGTACAATATAGTTTTCTTCACATTAAATGTGTAGTGGTTGACTTTAATACAATGGTAGGTAAATTATTTAACGACTTTATTTAGTTCCAGTACAGTGTATATGCATTAATTTCTTAACAGTGGGTCATTTCTATGGTTACTCCCACTCACTCACTGGCTTGGGTCATACCTTCACTAACATTACCATTACATGTACTGTTAGTTTTGACAAACTTGACAGATTTCTGTTGATCCATCTATTGTTCTCAACTGACTTTCTTGACAACTGAATTGATATATGAGGGGTGTTACTTTACAATGTACCTCAAAAAGCAAACATTCTTATTTTTACCTGATTACCCCTTCATGGTCCATAAGGACATCAGTATACACCACTAACTTGCCAGTAAGTCTGATCAAAATTTTGAACTTACATGAACTTTGTACAGAGACTTGTAACAAATGTATAAATTGCGTTTATTTGCTGGGATATCTCTAATTTTTTTCATTCTTTTTTTTTACCTATGAGATGGAGATCTTTTTTTTTGAGACAATGTTTATTGTACGGAGGTTCAAGACCTAATAATAAAAGAGGGGGATCAAGAGAGGTGTCAGGAATTGTGACAGTCCAATGTCTTGTACTTCAATTTTGGTAGTCAACCTGAGTACAAATTAAATGTGACTGGGGAACCCAGGTACATTTCACCAATTTACAGCTCTTGGCAAAAACATGGATAAACATGTGAATGTGTTATGGGTGGTACAATGTATGACAAAATTTTTAGATAAATTTATTTTAATCGTCAACCCAAGTATTACAGGGGACTGGGGAACCCAGGTACATTTTACCGACTTACAGCCCTTAGCAAAAACATGGAATAAACTTTTGCATGTGTTACGGGTGGTACAATTTATGACAAAAATACATTTATTTAGAGAACAATCCAGTGCTAGTTTCAGAGTTAGATTTCCAATAAAGTAGTGAAAATAACGCAATCCAACATGTATTCAAACATTAATACACTTCAACACAACAGAACATTTGTTCTTTTTCTGACACTGTGAGTGACAGTTTTATTTGCAAACATTTTCTTGATTAAATATACAAAAATATAAAAACCTGAAGATAGCCATCTGAATAATTTGACATCTTGATAAAAATAGCAACAAGTATAAACTTACATGATTAGAAAATTTAACATACAATATAACACCATTTGTATTCAAATTTGGAAAGTCTAGGTAGGTCTAGATCTCAAAAAAAAACATTTATGTTGGCTCCAAGCTGCTTATGATTATAACCTCGTCAAACCTCAAGTGTAAACAACAACAACAACAACAACAATAACTATGGCGCATAAAGGCCCCAATGATGTGCCATAAACAACAAAATAAACACTTCATTAACAATTACCATAATTCTGTTTTGAATTGGTGTAAATTAGTATATTCTCATAAAATGAAAGACTAAAACAGCACAGCCTAAAGTATGTGAGATTTTTGAACATTTAAATCCAATTCATGGTATCTATTTGCATTCAAATGTGTAACTCAATTGTTGAAATATCAATTTATCAATGAGCACCTCAGGTCATGTATCTAGTGAAAGGCTTGATATGGCTATGAAATTGTGTATTGTAAAATTAATTGGAAGACCTACATGTACTTGTTAAGATCAACCAAGTGAAGGTCTTAACTTAAGCTAGTATTATTTAGTGTGGAATTAAACTTTCTCTCATTCATATTGGCAATTATTTATATAAAATACCTTTATTTCACATATTGACAACTTGTATATATGTAATATGTAGAATGAAAAGCAAATACTGGTAGGTGGGGGGGGGGGGGAGGGGGGAGGTGTAAGACTGAGTGTGTGTGCTAGTACTGAAGGTTGACCTCTATTTGACTAGAAGCTGTGAAGGGCCATGTCAATCTGATTAAACTCTGATGTGGTGAAAGCAGCTAGATGCCTTTATTTACCTCTTTCAAACCCCTAGATTCAAACACGATTGTCTATTACACAGGTTCAGATGTGGGAAGGCAGCGATCACTTGGAACAAAACAAACAACACAAAACGATGGATATATAGAGGTAATTAGGCATCAAGCCGCTTTCACCACATCAGATTTTAATTAGATTGGGGCCATGTATACAGTGTATATGCACACAAAGGATCACAAAGCCAGACATAAACCGGCATCTGCGTGCCTGAGGAATTTCAAATGATGCCAGACTGTTCATTGATACAATGTGGACAGATGGCGAGTAGAGTGTATCAAACCCAGGAGATAATTGGTAACTGCTTTGACATTCAAAAGAACCGCTGCAGTTGCTAAAATGTGATCATTAAAAGTTTTGTAAGTTTTGTGAATGTTACAAAGTATAAAATATGTAATGAAATTGGTTTGTGGACATTGGAAGACTTTTAAATCTAAATAAATCAATGATCTAATATTTCAACTGTGTCAAATCATAAATGCCTCTGAAATTAAACTGACCATGGATATAGGATACAATGTATATTTGAAAGACGGTTTTCAGACTGATGAAAGAAATTTGAATTGATTGATTGCTTGATTGATTGATTGCCACATTGTTTTGGAAGACTATCAAGTAGTGTAACATAAAAATTGTTTGATTATGGTCATACCCTAAATATTCTAGATAACATTCCACTATACAGTGGTTCTGAGTGCCCACAGACAGAAGTGTACATCATTACCATATTAAACTACCAGGCTGTGCTGTTCAAGGCCTTCTTACTACTACATTGAATAAAATACTACAATTAAAAACAGAACTGGTGTCCCACTCATGAATAAAAACATATGGTTCAACAGGTCCTGAATAGATTGTTCCCATTTCACTGAGACAGTTCAAATCAAATGAAGGTCACATCAAACTGATGTTCTCTAACAATAACAGTGCAGCTGTACATATCCATATACATGTACAGGACTTAATTAGCAGTAGCCAAGAGCACACATAGACTATTCAACATATCTCCACTACCAAATATACATAGGTGATTCTCTACTAGACCAATGGATATTCAATAGAAAATGGTAGTTGAAACACTGGGTACTTGATTAAATCTGGCTACAAAGTGGAAGTGAAATTCAAGCCCTGTATGTTCTGTTCTCAAATGGTAAATTATTCCAACCATAATTTCTACACTTTACAAATACACTCTGCAAATCAATCCACCCTCCAGTCAATATCATCATATATGGACCCTTTAAGTTATAAGTGAAATATTACTTTGAATTGTTCATCCAGTTTTATAATTTCAAGCGTACCTGCATATACATGAGTAGAACACCAGTTTCAATCTAACATGGGTTTTAAAATGAACAGTATGCACTCTAAGTCAATTTGATGTGCCTACTGACACACAGTAATTTATTGTAACCCAACAAACTTTGGTGTTTTTGTATCGGATCCCGTTATGTCATGACTCACACAATATAAAACCAAAATTTTGTCGTTTTGTATCAGATCCCTTTATGTCATAACTCACACATATAAAACCTGTTCACATCATATGGACCCAAAGCAACAAATTTTGTCTTTCATTACATAGGACACTGAAAATGAATACATTGTATTCTGAAACAATCTCATCAAAAGTAAAACACTTGCAATAGTAAATTGATCCATATCTGAGTATATATTGTTAAAACATTCCCCTGGTTTAAAAATACATTAAAAAATAGTCACCATAGAAAGTATTAAAAGTGCAGGATCTCTTATTTTATGGATGAGTACGTATACAGTCTGGAGATGTAAATTTTTATCAAGTACAGTACTGTTTTTAATTTTATTTGTCTTTGACAAAGGTACAAGTCTGATGAAATGTACTTGACACTTTGAGTCCCATTCAACTCTCCAAATGTGTCATCCTTGTAAGATTAATAGAATCCAGTTCCCATTCAACTCTCCAAATGTGTCATCCTTGTAAGATTAATAGAATCCAGTTCCCAAAGGAATAATTAAAATGTAGGATAAAAATAATATAATTTAGTTTTTAAAAATTTCACTCTCACTGAGTAAGTAAGCATTTTAAACGCCTCAGGAGAACCCTGTTTTAGCTGACCTGTCCTCACCATGATTATAATTCCAAATATAGATCATGGTAAATAATATTTTATAGTTATTCATAATTATTTTATGTTTTCAAATTTCAATTCTCTTTACTCTCAGTAATGCTTTCATAATGGTATGATGCCTGTGTAATAACAATTTATGACTGTTTAACTTTCTGTACTGATTAGAAACCAAAATTTACAAAACAATTCTTTTCCAAGTACTATGATCATAATATTTTTGTTATTTTCATATCCTAAAATTATAAATGGTAAGGACAAATTGTTAATACTGCAGCTTGAATGCTAAAGCCATACTTATGTAAAACTAAGCATTTCCTTAGACTGTCAAAATAGATTTACTGTATATATAGTGTACACTTCTTTTTACAATAATCATTTTTTGTGTTTTTTATTTCCAGAAAAATGTAGCAGAAAAAAGAAAAGTTATAAGTACTTGCAGCATAATACTGTATAAAAAAAGCCAAACAAAATCAAAATTGTGTGTTTCTGATAAAACAGCCTCAGAAAATAGGGTTGGTAGGTATTAGGTAGGGAAGTCTGGATTTGATTTGATTAGATTTGATTTGATTTTTTAATCTTTGAAAAATATTGATTCGACCCAAAAACAAATGAATTGTCAATAAGACCACCCCTTCTGTGATACATTGATGAAATATGTAGATATCACTTGGCAAAGGAAACAGACATGTGTGAAGGTCAAGATGACAAAGAATTTCTCATCTTTTTGTTTTAAATAAATAGCGCCAATAGCGTTGTAGCACAACTGCATAGTTTTAAAAAAATGTTTACCCACATCCATGATCCATGCTAGGTATAGGTGTTCATTTGTTGAATGCATATGATTATCCAGTTGCCTATCCAACCCTCTTGTTATCTTTGTATTATACACGATCATTTGGCTGTTCCTATGGGTGTGGTCATGTTGCTAGACATATTTGTATACATTTTTTGAATGTTTGTTCATTTGCCTATTAATCCCTGTTATCTTTGCAATATATGTGATCATTTGTCTGTTCCTATGGGCGTGGTCTTGTTGCTAGGCACATTTCCATACATTTTTTGAATGTTTATTCATTTATCTATTAATCCCTGTCGTAATCTTTGCAATATACATGATTATTTAGCTGTTGCTATGGGTGTGATCTTGTGCTAGGCACATGGTGTGGTCATGGTTGCTAGGGCCAATTGTCTCAAAATCTTTTGATGAAAATCTGCAGAATAACACTTCCAGAAACAAGTTACCAAGTCTTACCAAGTTTCAGTCTCATTGACCAAGTACTTTTTGATATACAAGTTTTTGACCAAAATTCACATTTTACACCTAATTTGCATATAACTGATGAGATCATAATATGCTTAATATTTCTTCTTCTATACACCCCCAGAAGCATCCCCATTAAATTTCAGCCCAATCTGCTCAGTAGTTTTGGAATTAAAGATTTTTGACCAAAAATTACTCACCGGTGGCTAGATCATTTTGATTTGAACAATTATCCAACTAGACACCCATTAGACCTGCCAAATATCATGGCAATCGGTCAGACGGTTTTTGATTTTTTAGTCACACACACACACACACACACACACACACACACACACACACACACACACACACACACACACACACACACACACCAGCAACACAATGTTTGGATTCAAGCGTTGTACATAATTTATTGTTTAAGGAGAGATACGAGATATACTAATTGCAGTTATATATCTTTGTGCAATAAAAATATCTCAAACCTAAGTAACTTTTAGATTATTTATATTGTTTTTATTTCAAAGGCAGGATGGATGTTCATAAACTTACATTGTGTATATTTGTTTACGTATTTGTTTGTTTATTTATTTATTTATTTATTTATTTATTTATTCAAGGGCGTATGATGCATGTGTACGTATGCATGTATGTACATGTATGTATGTATGTATGTATGTATGTATGTACTGTATGTATGTATGTATGTATGTGTGTATGTATGTAAGTATTATGTATGTGTGTATGTATATGCATCAATGTATGTATGTATTTATGTATGTATGTATGTATGTATGTATGTGTGTGTGTATGTATGTGTCGGCCAAATGAATCCCGTAGTGGCAGTAGTATATACTTGTATTCGTTTAGTTCACCCCGGCCCCTGGGGTACTAAATACCCTAATCGGCCTTTGGTTTGAAATGGGGTTCGTTTGTTTTCAAGCTGAACTAAACGAATCTGCTGATTCCCCATCCCAATTCCGCGGATATCCTTATATTGGGGATTATTACATATTCGTTTTAACATCGCCTGAAATGTGATCTTTTTAAAACCTATCTTGTCTATAATGGACTACGCATTTATTTCTGGTCAAAATGGGAACAGGATTGAACATTGGCTGCACAAAGCTGATGACCACTGGTATTCTTTTCCCCCCGGGGGGATGCTCCCACACCATTCCAGCATAATAATGTAATAACATGGGGATATGTTGACGGCTCACCTTTGTAGATCATTCTGTAGTGTTTGTTGGCGGTTCGTAGTTGTTTTTAACGTAGGTATACAGTATGCGTCTCTTCAATAATGTTAGATGCTTGTCATAAACAACAGCAACAACAACAACAACAACAACAACAAAACTCAACTTTTAAAGTATTGAAACAATCAGACGTCACTGTACCATGCAATTTTCAACGCATAATTATTTGAACACGTTAGAAGCATACAGGTAGCAATACAACAAAATAAACTTTAGAAGCATCGACGCGACTCGTATTAACAGATCTAGAAATATGCTACTTAGACAAGCACCATCACCAGTCCCTTTATCTTTATTCCCCCCTCTAATAAATCTTCAAATGTTTTGATCTTGTATTTCACTCTTTTGTAAGGAATATGTTGACATCATTTCACTAAAAAACTATAAACTTTTTACTGGCTTTCACTAATTAGTACAATTTGACATTTTTATAGTACTAGTAATAGTATTGACGAACAGTGGTTATCTAGAAGCCCGGTTTGGGCGTAATGCACACCAGGTGAAGCGCTACGATGACCACAATATGGAAATGTGTCTTATTTGGCGTCTAGTGCTATTGCCAGGAGTACTTTTATATGTTAAACTTCACTCGGACCTATGCTGTCATAATCTGTTCTCATTCTACATGTCAAATTTAAGCATTCGCATTTTCTCTCACTCAGCAAATTTATCGTACAACTGTAATTTAAATTTGTAAGTACTGCTTGAGAGAGAGAGAAAGATAGAAAGAAAGAGATAGAGAGAGAGAGCTTAGAGAGAGAGAGAGCTTAGAGAGAGGGGGAGGGAGAGAGAGAGGGGAGGGAGAGGGGAGAGGGACATGATGCATGAATGCGTGCATTCATTCATTCATACATACGTACGTACGTACGTACGTACGTACGTACATACATACATACATACATACATACACATGTACATGCATACGTACATGCATACATACTCTAGACGGTGAATTTGTTTAGCTGTGGAACACTGATATCTATATAGACGGTTATTGGGTGCAATGTAACCTTTAACCTCAGGACTGTGGGTTACTATATGCCTTTATGAGTTAATATTAGGATCGCCATCGTATCCATGGTATATCTGCTATAAATGTGAATTCTCATAAAATATCAAGGCTGTTGTGTAGTAATAAACACTTCTGGTCCTAGGGAAAACATTGCATTCAATCACTTTGACAAGCTTACATTGTTCCGCCATCATTCCGACCAAAAATCAAATTTTCTTCCATCTTTAAAAATCTATATTTAAAAAATGAACATTATTAGTGTTACCCTTTGATTTTTGATAATGATATTATATGATATTCTTTAATAAATAGCCATGTTGCGAACAAAAACAAACATCATATTTGTCCTACTTAACTTGTCATGACATGCGCAATCGCAGTTCAGGATGTTTTGGCGTGTTTTGTGAGGGCTACTATAGAACCAGTTAGGGTTAGGGTTAGGTTTAGCCCTAACCCTAACTGTACAAGCATATAGGGTCTAACCATGCTCTGTGGTTAGCTACAGCTGAAACACTGTTTGGAACTGTTTTGTTACGTACAGTAACTTACTCGTGATATCGTACATCCTGATCAATAAATGAATCACTTGTGGGTAAACACTGAATTTGTGTACTCTTAACATAGTACAATAAATCACATCAAATGTATTTGGGGTCAATACCCGTCCAATCAGTTGTCCCTACGCGGACACGATTTCAACCTGTTACTGTATGCACCACATGGATAAACTTAACCTGCAATTAATTAAGATGTTCAATGTCAAATGACTGGTATTTATTTTATAACTTTTTAAAGAAGTGAATACATTCTTGGTTGTCTGATCGAAAAATGATACTCTAGTTACAGATAGTGCATCTTTAAAGACAGTATGCTTTGGGATATTCCAGGATGTAACACGTATCTTACGAGTTTACATTGCAATAACATCGTCCAGTGGATATCAAATCTTGTTGGATCAATATCTGTATGTCCCGACTAAAGGGTTGAATAACTTAGCTAACCAACGTCAACCCCCACCCCCTCCCCCAAAAAAAATAAAAACTGAAAAAAAACTGACAGGAGAAAATGTTTATTCCATACGTGTTATTGCGACCTGAAGTAGGAGTTGGGAATGAATTTCGAGCATGCCTTTGAATTGTAAAGTAGGTTATGATTGTGTATCCCCCGGGGAGGGATACACCCATAGAAAAGGTACAATCTATATGGGTATGTGTAGCCCAACTTGGTAACATTTCACACCAAAAAATCACTGAGGTGACTTTTCGTCTAAAAATTCTCAAATTGTGGGGTCAATAACATGGGAAACGGTAATTGACCAGATGATGGTGACTGGAAATTACTAACTATGTTTTTTGTTTTGGATTATATATAGATAGGTAGATCTGGGCCGCACATCCCCGTCTGAAAATTTGGGGGTAACCCCCCCCCCCCCCCCCCCATGTGTGTTATTCCTCCAGATTTGAATATTACATATAATTGAATTGCTGTACGTGTTAACCAGGATTCATTAAACTCGTGATTGGGGGTTTTGGAACACTACATTTCTGAGAGATAATGTTATTTGATACTTCCCCCTCCCCCGCCTCCACCCCCCCCCCCCCATTTTTATTATGTGTGTGTGGCATTCATGACTTTAAGTTGATTAAGTTGTTGTTTTAAATTTGACATCAATATCTAGACGAACAATTAATAGTTGATAGAATTTCCAGAATTCTGTACATTTGTCACGCTTTGATTGGGACTCAGACCATATGGAATATGTTCTATAGTAGTCTGAAATTTGGACCAAGCCATGGCTCCCTAACCCAGTGTGTATGAACACAACTACTATGTGCCTAAATGTGTACACCGTCAAGCTTACTGGAAATTGGAATGGTTTGAAATATCAGGTTTGTTTGTTGATTATTTATCCCTAACACTAACGAAAATCTATGAATACGGGTCACATACTGATGGTAAGTTTTGACATTAAGCCTAATTCGAAAAAAAAAAAGTTGTGTATCTTTTGCACTCAACTAGTGATACACATTTTCGGTTAGTTTACAGTGGTGGTGCGCAATAGGAACAGTGCGTTTCTAGATCTCCTTATACGGTCACATGTAATGGGTCAACACGGTACACCGGACATAAGGTCACACCAAAGTCTTAAAACAGTAGTTTATTACATTCATTGGTAATTTCCGAGTATAATTATCACACTTTAATTTGAGGGCGAAGAATTGAAAGAGCCCGCCATATTGCTACCCTTTGAGAGCTTTGCAGTCTTTTTTTAGTTTGACAAAGAGGGGAGTGCTGTGTGTGACCTTCAACAGAAATAAAACCGCTTTCGAATCTGTCTCCGAATTCATGGTAAGTTTTATAATTATATTTTATATTTTGAGTTATCACAATGTTATTGTATTCACACTTTACCATTCTGTTTGTTTGACATTGTAACTTAAAATTTTTGGGTTTTCACAACTTTCTGACGACGCTCGTTCCTAATGAGTGAGAGTGGAAATTTCACAGTGACTCGCCCGGTTGTTCTAAAACGACATACGGTGACGTTAACTTGAATTGGTCAAATAAGATTGTTATCAACAGAATGATAACCACATATACGCGATTCTATTAAATGTCTGCCATGTCTTAATTCTTATCTAAAGATACATTAGGAAAGTTTCAACGATATTAAGTGATACGATATTCAAAGCGTGTGGGGACCTTGAATAAATAGACTACATTAGGGTGAGGCGATTTCTGACAATGTCAGTACATATATGAGACGAGGTCACGAGGTGTACCTGAAATACCGCAAACTCGTTTCGTTACCATCGACGTTAAAATATAGAGTATATATAACCTGTCTAGAGCCACAAAAATGCCAAAAATGTCTAAAAATCAATTGCTTGGGTAGAGTTGGTCAAGATACATAGTTATTTGAAAAAAAGTTTCCCTAGCTTAGATATGCCTTTAAAACGCTGTAAAACAACTGCAAGGTTGTTTTGCTTCATGTTTTAACTTTCAAATGTTTACAGGCATTGACTCGGTACCACCAAACGGAAAATTTATTATATTTGCTTTAGTACTAATAAATTATTATATGCAAAGGCCGGTCTTTCTGTTGTAAGTCATTTTATGTTAATTTATGACGTCATATAAGAAAGGAAAGGTAGGCGGGTTATTCATTAACAACATTCATGAGTTCGGATTGTATATACCAATTTTTTCTCGTGACCCAACCTACCAAATTTTCAGCTCCGACTTCAAAATAAGCATCTAATATTGTTTATGTATGTATGTATGTATGTATGTATGTATGTATGTATGTATGTATGTATGTATGTATGTATGTATGTATGCATGTATGCCTGCCTGTCTGCCTGCCTGTGTGTGTGTGTGTGTGTGTGTCTGTCTGTCTGTCTGTCTGTCTGTCTGTCTGTCTGTCTGTCTTTCTGTCTGTCTGTATGTATGTATGTATGTATGTATGTATGTATGTATGTATGTATGTATGTAAGTATGCATATCTGTCTGTCTGTCTGTCTGTCTGTCTGCGTGCGTGCGTGCGTGCGTGAGTGTATGTGTGTGTATGTGTGTGTATGTGTGTATGTGTGTATGTATGTGTGTGTATGTGTGTATGTGTATGTGTGTGTATGTGTGTATGTATGTATGTGTGTATATATGTATGTATGTGTGTGTGTGTGCGTGTGTGTGTGTGTGTGTGTGTGTGTGTATGTGTGTGTGTGAAGAAACTAAAAACATGATTAACATGACACAACATAGACCAAGTCTGTGTTTGTAACTTGATACATTGAAAAAAGCTTCGGTTATTTTTAAATGTGTAAAATGTCTGTTATTGTACGTATAATAACAAAGATTTTAATTACACATTTATTAATCTTTTGTAATTTTTGTTGTTTCATATTGATTGTTCAAGTCGGAAGCCATGATACAATTGTTACATAGATTTATAATCAAAATATAATACCCAATCCTTATCCATATGACCGCTTTAATATTTTTATATTTCTTCTGTTATCTATCCAACAGGCAAAATGAGAAAGAATATAAAAGTTATGAAATTATGTGCACTGTGGAGTCTTATATTCTGTGTATCAACGTTCGTATTCTATGACTACAGTCTTGACATGCGATACAAATTTTTCGTTGCCTGGTTTGGTTTTGACAATGTCATACTTGGAGGTACAGGTTGGATAAACGGGACTTTACAGCCCCACGATGACTACGTAATTCCAAATACAGCCCATTTCGTCTGGTTTAACTGTCGTCCTTTCACTGTGATCCATATGCTTAGTCTGGCCAGCGTCTACCAAGTCATGAAACCTGATAAAATATTCTTTTACACCGATTGCGAACCTGAAGGTGAGTATTGGAACCAGGTCTCACTAATACCACAACTAGAAGTGAAGTACATGAAAGGTCCTACAGAGGTCGGTGGTAAGCCACTGAACAAAAATTGGCCTGAGCATATGTCAGATATTGCAAGACTACGAATACTTCTTCGAGAAGGGGGCGTTTACTTCGACACGGACATATTCGTGGTCAACCCTCTAGACCCTTTACGAAAGTACGACTACGTCGCTGGTCGTGAAGACGGCTATCTGCTTAGTGGTGCTGTGATGATGGCGAGCAAAGACTCCCAATTTTTGAAAGAATTCTACAAAAGTTATGAAGAGACATACAGAGACTATTGTTATAATTGCAACGCCATCGTAGATCATCACAACTTGGCTGAGAAATTCCCTCACTTGATTCACATCGAAAACTACAGCATGCATCGACCGGACAATATTAACTGGAAAACTCTGTTTTACAGAAAATTTGATTGGCAGAACGGACACTACACTTTTCATATCTGGAAAGACTCGTTGAAACTCTGGAGTTGGATAGGAGCACCCCGACAAAAGGACGGAAATTATATCCGAGAGTTTAACCTACAAAACATTAGAGAACTTGATTCAGCTTTTGGTGAAATGTCTCGATTTATTTACTATGGCACGAAAGATATCATTCCTTTAAATATCGATCCACCTGAACCTTGGTGGACTGAGCTGAAAAAAAGAAAATCTGAGTCAAAGATAAAGATAGATGGATAAATAATAAAATGCCACTGTAACATTAGAATTCAGAATGTAACATAAAGAAAAGAGAAATGTCAATTTGTGACATCAATTATGACAAATGGGGTACTTTAATGAGCTGTTGTGTCACCTCTGATTTGCACATCCGGGCATTTTCGTTTGTTTTGGGGAAGGATTTTGAATAAAGAGTAGGTTATCTTAGTATCCGACAAAATGTAGCACCTCGTTCCAGGGTTGTTTATTGTTTTTGGGGTAACATAATTGCTGACAGAAAGAATACGGATGTAAAATACGGGGTCACACAAAAGGTCATTCAAGTGGCCTGTTGACACCGTGATTTTTGTGTGCCAACAGAATTCAAAGGAGATAAGAAATACGGTAAAGTCTGAAGAGAAGAATTTATGTGTACAGTACTTGTTACAGATCAGGATCACATTTTATCCTGGATTCGCTACTTTTAGCATGTGAATAAACTTTCGATTGTACTGTGTGCATTCCATGTTAGTCAAAGATTTGTTGCTTACTGCAATTTTTTGTTTGTTTTTGTTTTATGTTTTGTTTGATTGAATATATCACAAGAAACCCAGTGACCACATTACAAATAAACAAATAGATAAATGAATAAATATATAAATAAAATAAACATACAACACTCACTGTACTTAACATGCATGAGGAAATGAATTAAAAAATATTTTTGAATAATACTTATATGTGATACAGTACATTTACTTGAAGTTCACATACATACATACATACATACATACATACATACATACATACATACATACATACATACATACACACACACATACACACATACATACATACATACATACATACATACATACATACATACATACATACATACATACATACATCGTACTCGGGGGATTTGCACAAGTGCCGCTTGCATTGTTCTCTCTCCCCATACTTTAATAAGCGTAGTGAGTAAAACTAAAGTGCAGCAGAAAACACTGCAAGAACGAGTGCTTGAGTACCCACACTGAAACTGATTCTGTGATTATTACAATATGTTTGCCTGAAACTGCGAAGTAAGTAATAATTGGATTGTCTTTGACAGTTAGTCCATAATATATCTCTTACCACTGCATAGACTAAGATCTTTTCAAGGACTGTAAGATACTTTGTGTTGCTCTGCCTTCACCGGCCTGCTCTATCCAGTTCTCTCAGTGAAAGGGTTTGGCCGATGTGTGAGGGCGCCCCGTCACAACGTACCTTACAGACTAATCAATGCAGTTTGCATTTAAAGCCACCCAGTGCTGGCTTGGTTTGATTAACAAGTAACCAGGTCTGTGTGTAAGAATATGATAATCAGTTTGACCTTTCCAAACAGCAGATGGCAGAGAGTTTGAATATTTTGATCACTGTGGCTGTGAAATGAGTGATCTGACAGATAACAAAGAGTTTTCACACCCCACAACAATTTTTTTATTATTTAAACTAAAGCCACAGCCCCTTTGAAAAGTATATCACCTGATTCAAATTCAAAGAAATTGTGCTATGCGTTCAGTGTTTTCTGCTGCACTTTCACTGACATTCTTGCAATAAATTTATAATATAAAACTTTTTTTCCACTACCTGAACTAGAGAGTGAAAATAATACTTTTTAGATTTCCGACCAGGTAAATTTATTTCAGTCTTTCGTCCAGTCAGGAATTAAAATATATTTAAAAAAAACAACGTTTGAATTAATTTAGACAATTTCGTTGGCACGTACATTTGCGCAACATCCTTACTGAACAGTTGTTTTTTAAAATGATGGAATCGAAAGTTTAAAGTATACGTACAGGCGAAACCTTTGAAAAAATGCTTATAATAACTGTTCCCAGGTAGATTGACTACGAGTGTTTGAACCCAGAAATTGGAGTTTCGATCCAACGCAGCATCTCTTTGTCTTATCACTGAACCAACTTTTTCTCCCATCTAAAATGTTTAATTCTAATCCGATCCAAGTCTTTAATAACAAAAAACCACAGACCCCCCAAGTAAAACTGATTGTAAATATTCATGAATAATTTCCGTCGTTTTCGTCGAATGATCTTACCAACATTATAGGCAAGGATCTACAATCGCACTCCTGGCAAAATGTAATTGGTAAGTACTAGTGGTTGTTACATTTCCTTATCTGCGATGGACTGACAGATCAGCCGTTGTGGGCGTTGTCTATAAACCAATAATAGACCATATAGTCTCGGGTTAACCAGCCTCTTGCCGTTGAGGGCTTCACCCCTCTGCTGGGTAACCAAATCTGATTAAAATCGGATGTGGTAAAAGCGGCTATATGTCATTATTTACCTCTATATGTCTATCATGTCGTTACATCAGATTTTAATCAGATTGCTGGGGAACTACGAAACCACGTGGAAAACATTACAACCGAAAACGCAACTTCCTGAACGAGACACTCACACATTATAAAAAAAACAACAATTATTTAAAAATCTACACCCACCTATTTTTCTGTTTAGACCTAAAGGAGAATGTAGCACAAATAAATGAATTTCTTTTGCACTATATTACAGCTAATAGTTAGCTGAAACCTCGATTGCTGTTATTATATACCAGTAGATGTACGTATGAAAACACACACACACACACACACACACACGTATACATACACACATATACATACATACATACATACATACATACACACACACGTGTACATACACACATATACATACATACACACGTATACATACATACATACATACATACATACACACACACGTGTACATACATACACACACGTATACATACACACACACACGTGTACATACATACACACGTATACATACATACATACATACACACACACGTGTACATACATACATACACACACACACATACATACATACATACATACATACATACATACATACATACATATGAATAATATGCTTGGGAGTTGAAATACGTACATTTATATTGATAGTACTTTTATTTATTTTTCATGAATTTGATCTAAATAATTTTACATCAGCTTGTTCAAATGCATTGCAAATAGGAATTCATTTTTATTCTTTGAAAAAAAAAGCAAATTTTAAAATAATATTGAAAGCCATGATTCTGACAAACTATTTTTAATTAAATAGGTGACAGTATGATATGTTAAAACGTTCTAATATTTTTTTTCTAACACATAGCAGAAAGACGTAGAGGGCGCTCTATCCATCGACCGTTCCGTACAACAAGAGTTAGGTCGAGAGGCTATCCGTGGCTGTGAATCTCTTCTCATGTCTAGCATAATGAGGTTCTGAGATGAAATTTCAAATTCAAACAAAGCCACCCACAGTCATTAATATCATGTCTCTGTGAAACCTGCAAGAGCTGCACCTACTCCCTTCCTGGTGCAATAATGCACATCTAGCTAATGTTAAACCTGCACTCGCTGCAACGGGAGTATTATTTTTTTGATTAGTCATCAACCATATATTCACTGAAAATTGTCCAAATACCAATACTTGGACATTATACATGTTAATTTAAGGATGATTTTATCCATTAGTAGTACAGTAAATGGTTTGAGATTGTGGTCATGTTGGGGTTGATGATTTTAGGGTGCAATTTATAGAACCATATGTGTACAGAAACACAAATACATTTATCCAGAGGTGATTCAATATTGTTCAGAGTGTCTGATATTACGAGTAAATCATTATATCAAACTAAATTATTTCATAAAAAATGGTCCAGTTGCAGCTAGAGTAGGTTTTACGTAGAATGCAGCTATTGTGCCTGAAATTGAAGTTCTTCAAATCTATCAAAACTTTTCCATATGAAAGATTACTCCTGGTCCGTTTTATCCAATAGTAGTAGAGTAACAAGTTGAAGTCATGATTGCATTAGGGTGGTGATTTTAGGACCCAGAAATCAATTTAATTGAATATATTGTACCATATTCTGTGTACTGCTGCACAGATACAGTTACCTGCAGGTGATTCAATACTGTTGAGTGTATATGATATGATGGGTATGTCATTACAGCTAACAAAATAGTTTAAAACAACATTTCAGTCGCAGCAAGCACGGCTTTTAATTGTTTCCTTATATACTGTAATTATCAATAAACTAGGGGGTATTGCTATGTTCTTATCAATGAAATATTGCTAATAAGGTCTGAATATTACCAGACGCTTTGTGGAAAATTTACATCTAAAAACACCCTGCTTCAATGTCTAGTTTCATCTATTTTGATACCATGATAACAGTTGCCATGGTTAGTGGACAACATCATAAAACATACTGGCTAACTGGAATCTGATAAAGAAGGCTAAGCAACTTCCAATGACCTGCAGAGAGAAAAGAAATAATACAGATTGAATGGAATGCATTGCAATCCAAGATTTCCAGTGACAATAAAGTTACATCATAATTCCAATATCTTTAAAGTGGCCATATGCATGAGGATTGGGTATTTATTTTGGATTTTAGATTTGTAAAACAATTTTATTATTGTGTCTTACTTGAAAAAATCAATGTAAAACAACATATGCCAAGTCCATGTTTGTACCTCAATAAATTGCAAAAGATTAATAAATATGTAAAATGCTTGTTATTGTATGTACAATAACAAACTCATTTACACGTTTTTTACCTTTCGCAATGTATTGATTCACAAACACAGACTTGGTCTATGTTGTTTCACATTGATTTTCAGGTAGGACGCCATAATAAAATTGTTTTACAAATCTAAAATCCAAAATAAATACCCAAACCTCATGCATATGGCCACTTTCAAACCAAATTAACAACTACTGCAATAGAAAAATCTAAAAATGTCTCTCACCTGTATAATCAACAAGTATATTGTCAAACGTCTTTCATGTGTTGGACCAATAAGTTTTATAACAAAATTAATAATAGTAAGATTATTGCACTCCATGTATTGGCCGTCCTCACCAATGTCTTCCCTGAAATCCACGAGACCAAATATGCTAAATATTTTCAATGCTACCCAGCCAAGAAATTTTAATTCTTCTTTTTTAAATCTTGAATAGCTCATTCCTAGCTTGTCTGTCTTGGGATCATATCTGAAAATAAAAGTGATATATTATTATAAATCTTTGAAACAACATTTAGTAGAGCTTGAGGAGTACAAGTGATTAAACTGTAAACCTAAAGAGGTATCGACTTTTCATTGGTTGTATAGAATTCCTTGCAGTAAACAGACTTGTGTGTACATATTTTCCAGTTATGTATGTATTTCATCCTATCGATGACTGAACCCTCGAATTGTTATCATTCACAATGTAAAATGATGGGGTCAAGCTGGGTTAGCTGTAAGCTATTTCTAAAGCTAGATTTTTAATCCCTATACTTACTTAGGTAGTCTTATTTGAAATTTCTATACTTACTTAGGTAGTCTATGTCTTGGACAAGGCACAAAATGAAATAGTTGTGGTATTGAATAGACAAAGTTGATGACTTGTGGAATGAAAAACAGCAACATGGTTTTACTGAAATGTCCCAAAATTCCGACAACGGCAAAGGTCATTCCAGCAAAATAACAGAATGTATCACCAACGAATACTCTGGATGGATACCTGTAAGATAAATGATAATATCAAGCATTATATGTATGTGTTAAAGATAACACCTTATGGCCAATTTCACCTAGCCTAGAAACAGTGATAGTGTGTCTCAAATGTATTGCTACAGATCTTGGGTTATGCAATTTTATACCCTTTAGCTGTCAAAATGTTGACTCGGTGTTTGACATGTACAGGATTAGCAGTCCTCTACTGGAGCTAATATTAAAGTTTGTGTAGCGGGTTATAACCAACTCCTTGTCTGAGTTGCTGCTGAAGTCTTATCAGTATTGGATAGTGTAAGACAAAGGGGGATTTAGAAGGTGTGAATTGGGTTGACCTTTGTAGTTCAAGTAAAACCAGTTCAGCAAAGTCAGACACCATATGCCTGAACATGGAAGTATGTAATGGGAGCCTCCATGGTGTGAAGAATGATAAACATTAACGAGAGTCTCTCCACTATGATAAAATATTTGAAGTGCTTCAAACATATTGACTCTTTGCAATTGGAAACTGCATACAGCGTAAACAAGTCTTTGTAGGAGACACAGTTCCCCTCAATACTCAAGGTTATATGTGGTTAGACACTTGAATGGATGTTCTATGTATTCAAGTTTTTGAGTTATGCAGTAATATTAATTTGATACTCCTAACTATGGCTACCATTCAGTAAAAATTGATATGAGCACTAAAAAGTAACCTTGTGTATATTTTTTCTTCTCCTATATTACCTGTGGACATGATTTATAAGAAATTGGCAACAAATAAATATGACAAAGTGTCCGTAATAGGCAAGAAATGGCTGGATTTTGATAATTGACCCTGAAGGTCAAGGTCCAAGTCAAAGGTCAATGTCTTACAAAGAAAGCTTGTACCTGATAATAGTGGGATGGAGTCACTATGTATTACAGTTTTTTTGAGTTATGCTGTAAACATTGATTTTGCAACAGCGAAGTTACACCATATAGTACATGTAAGTTAGTATTGTAAGTTATGCATGAGTCAATGTAATGGGACTCCACCTCGGGAGATATGGGACAAATGTGGGGGATTAGACCGTGTTTGCCATGAAACAATGCCCGAGGGGGTGGGGCAATTGCCTCATATTGACCTCCCTAGTCATTTTCACGGACGTAAAAGAGTGGTTGTGTGTCAGTCAGAATTTTTGAATGCCCCACCCATTGGGGTGGGGGAAATGTTGGGAGTTTTACTTGTTTTAGGTGGGGATTTTCCAGAATGTCTTGCCCCAGGAGTGGGGGGCATTTGACAAATTTTATAAGACTAATTTCCAAATCCCCCACTATTCCACGTGCATTATGCTCGTGGGGACATTTTGTGTGTAGGTTGAAATAAAACAAATCTACTCACCAATTATAATAGAGTAATGCTGCACACACTCCTACAAATGGCATCATTATATAGAGTGATAACAAATGATCATCCCGACCATAGCCTCTTGATAACTCTACAATATTAAATATTACTATGGAAACAGCAATGACCAATGACTGTCCTGATTCTATTCCATTTATGCCAGCCAGAATATTGATGGCATTGGTACAGAAGACTGCTAGCATACCCATGTACAGATAGTAGAGGATATCTGATTGGATGAAATAAATGATAATTATCATACATTTGTTATGTTAAATTTGTCCCAAAAAAACTCCCCACTTTTAATCAATTCATTGCAAATGTTTTGTCTCTAGAACAATAAAGAGAAGATTACAGGATGAATATTCTTGTGAGATTGAAAATTTCTGCTCAAAAGTAAATATATTTTTTTAAGTGAATACTAAATTTTTGCCAATATCTTGTTACAATGTTAGCATCGTACACCAATATGACAATGCAAACTGAGACATCAGCAAAAACTTGGGATTAACTTTAAAAAATTGTTTGACTCCGAGTAGAAATGTTCATATGAAAGATAAAACTGTTATGATGTAATCAAGGGTGTCATTTATATTTTAGGAAATTTTAACTTATTTCCAGGTGGTTGCATAGTAAAGTAACATTTTCAAAGAGAAATATGGCAGAGTCCAATGATACACGAGTGCTAGTGTAGTGTACTCTGGGTATTTACAGGAGTGTTTGTAGTGTTCACTGAAGTTGTACTTTACAGAAGAATGCCAGTGAAAGTGCAGCAGGAAACACTGAACGCATAGCACAATTTCTTTGAATTTGAATCAGGTGATATACTTTTCAAAGGGGCTGTCTTTACTTTAAATAATAAAATTTTCTTGTGGGGTGTGAAAACTTTTTGTTATCTGTCAAATCACTCATTTCACAGCCGCAGTGATCAAAATATTCAAACTTTCTGCCATCTGCTGTTTGGAAAGGTCAAACTGATTATCATATTCTTACACACAGACCTGGTTACTTGTTAATCAAACCAAGCCAGCACTGGGTGGCTTTGAATGCAAACTGCAGTGATTAGTGTGTAAGGTACGTTGTGACGGGGTGCCCTCACACATCGGCCAAACCCTTTCACTGAGAGAGCAGGATAGAGCAGGCCGGTGAAGGCAGAGCAACACAATATATCTTACAGTCCTTGAAAAGATCTTAGTCTATGCAGTGGTAAGAGATATATTATGGACTAACTGTCAAAGACAATCCAATTATTACTTTGGTTTCAGACAAACATATGTAATAATCACAGAACCAGTTTCAGTGTGGGAACTCAAGCACTCGTTCTTGCACTGTTTTCTGCTGCACTTTCACTCACTACACTCATGAAAGTATGGGCTCAGAGAACAACGCAAGTACTTGTGCAATTATCCCGAGTACCCCACACTTGCACTTGTGTGTCAAGGGGTTCTGTCATATTATCATTACTTACTCAGATCAATGTCAAGTCCAAGTAGGAATCTCAGTGGTTTTGGCACCATAATCACAGTATTACCAAAGCTGACTAGGTATACCATCAGTAGAGGTAATGATGCCATGGTTGGTAACAATAGTTTATGACGCCATTTCAAGTTGAGAGCATCGTCAGCAAATCCCAAAAATATCATGCAACAGATTGACAGCAGTGCACAAATAAATTTGACAAACTGAAAAAAATAAAATTGACATTATTACATGAAAATTACATGTAATTCATCACACTTTAAACCAGTGTACATCATGTTTGCACATGCTAATTTACATACTGACTCATTTGAATAATGATAGTCTGATATCACACTTTTGTTAATGTTAAACACAGAACTGCCTGCGCCTGGGACCCTATTTTGCATATGACTGGCTGTATGTTTGGGGGTGGAGAACTTGTGATGACTCACTGGCAAGTAATCACCAAAATATAAACATTCCCTATCTGGGGTTTTCACATGCAAATGCCGCATATTTGAATAATCCAGAGTGACACACAATCTAAACAGCTGTTTGAAGGAGATTTGTCTCATTTTGAAAGATTTTTACATTCTATGAAACAAACTGATTGATTTTCAACTAATTTGTGTATCAAGTTTCCATCCTACGACATTCACAAACATGTTGTACATGATACATAACCTGTGTGTTTCTTGGAACACAGAAAAAATGCTGAAAACAAGACCAAGAAGCTAGTGCTCTGTACAGCAGTTTGAATTTCCCACATTTGCATAGATCAGCCATAATCCTCTTTATATAGGACAGTTCTGTGTTTAACCCTGTGTACATCGTTTGCATGTATGCATGTTCATGTACATAATGACACATTTTAATAATCAAAGTCTGATGACATATGAAATCACTGCCTAACTATGACAATGCTTATTGGGTGAATGATTTTCAAACCATGTAATAATATCTTACTAGGGAAAGCAGTACACACTAGTGGACACAAGAGAAGATGCAGTAACATACATGTACATGTAACAGTACCATAAAAGACTACTTTTCTTCTGTTGTACATCTGTATGTCCATTCTTCCATATAACTACACAAAAAGTCTTATTTACCCACTTTTACCCCACCTTCACCCTACCTGTGACCCACCTGACCAACATCTCTGTCCAGGGGTAGTACGAGACACAGTACCACATTTGACTGTCTACAACCCCCAGGGGAGAGATCACCGTGGGTAAATTAAGTCAAAGGTGGAACTTCGTCTCATACTCACTTGACCACATTTACATATCCTCTGCTTATGATTTACCCCGGTGGAAAGACAAACTCAAATATGACTTTTCATGTAGTCCATCCACATCGAAAGACAGTTGGAAAAACGTCATGACATGAATGAGAGTGTGTAAAATTACATTGCAACAGATAACAACAAACACATTGAATGCAATGTAACCTAGTCACTTAGTATCTTACCTCGTGGTGAGGGAATTCGGCCCATTTTTCTTGTAGAAAGATTTCCATGAATGGAACTGGTATAAAGAGAAACATGATAATAAGATAGATGGCACCACAGATAACACCAAGAGCTTCAGGTCTAGAAAAGAAAGATACAAAATATAACTACATTAGAAAGAAAGATTACCATTTTAAAGTGGCCATGTGGATGAAGATTTGTTATGTATTTTGGATTTTTAATTTATAAATCAATTTTATCATGGTTTCCAACTTGAAAAATCTATGTGAAACAACATTGACCAAGTCCTTATTTGTAACTCAATACATTGCAAAGGCATAATAAATACATCAAATGTTTGTATAATTGTACGTACAATAACAAACTTTTTACACATTATTTAGCTTTGTGCAACACTTCTCTGTTATTGCATGTACCATAGATCATGGGGGGGGGGGGGTGCATACCATCCACTTAGACACTAAAGAGAACTTGTGTTGCAAATTGATCTGAATTAATTAGTTAATTAATACATAAATAAATAAATAAATAAATTAATTAACTAAAATAAATTGAATTGTTTATTAAAGGTGTAGTTCAGATTAGGAATCTAGATGTGAAAATCCGTTGTCTGTAGTGCGCCCTCTAAGTCAATTTGACGTCTCTTTGACAAACACAATTACTATACTAGTGGTGCACCAAAATTTGGTGTTCCCCTATTTCTTACTACTATAGTATGTGGTGACTCACAAGAAATATCAGTTTATATCATGTTGACTCCAAATAACAAAATTTGGCTATCGTTAGAGGGCACACAGGTTGTCTGCCAGAGATGTAACAGATGGTCCAATGTAACCTTTGTGATTCCACTGATAAGATAATACTAATGTGAGAACCTGGGATTGAAATTTTGGCCTTTAATTAAGAAACGTTTCACATCGGTTGTGCTGACGAGGGCACATTAGTTCAAAATAATTCTACACTACTGTACATTAGACTTGCAACCATGGTAACTATCTCGAAATGCTGATGCAACGTTGGGTCATTAAAAGGTCACACTACTACAAACACGACACATCATGCACATCATTGTATCGAAATTTTGCATACAAAACCCGGAAGTCGTCATACTCACGACATCTGATTTACTACGGCTGCTAAAAAAAACCAAATGTTTGAGAATCAAAGAGCGTAAACTTACACTTTTTCCTTGGAGGTCTTGTTCAAGTCCCGTCCAAACATATTGGCGTCCAGGAAAAGCTGGTAAAAGCTGGGCATAACGACAAGTGTGAGAACGAAACCCGCCACAGACATGGCAAAGTTGATCAGAAGTGGTAGATACATCGTGAAATCGTTTCTGCGTGTCAAATGCCTTGTAAAACAGTGGTAGAAATGGGTTGTTGTAGTCACGAACCAAACATTAGTAGGACTTTTACTTTGCAAGCACCGAAATACTCGAAACTGTGTAAGACATGCACGTTACACGTTCAGTACGTTTACGAGTACCTCGCAACCTTCGTACCTGATCAACAGCTGATTGTGTCATATCTGCGCATGCTCGAATTTATTTGACCTGACTTTACTGCTGAGTTTACAGGTCATCGCTGCAGACCAGGAGCTCGGAGGAGGTCATCTAATGATCTAGGGTAGCTAGCAGGTGACTGCTAGTATTTTGATCCAAAGCAGAGATTGAGTTGGTTTAGGGCTACCGGTGGTCCCATGACCCCGGTCCATGGTACGATCACCAGCTCAGGCTTCATTTCTCAGAGTTTTATTATATCTTTCAGACACTGAGGTGACAGACAGTGACTGCCAAACGATTGTCCGGAAAAATTCAGATTTTTTTGATCAATGACAGTGTATTACTATTAAAGTCAAATGAAAACAACTATCTGGGAAAGATGATGAAGGACCATGTGCATTATTTCACTGACATGTACGTACGTGTTTATTTTTTAATGATGATGATTGATGGAAATGCAATGTTATATTTGTCAAGCAAACTCGGGAAGCTGGACAATTGGACCCGGCGGCATCAATTACAATTGGACCCAAGACCAAGTCAATAGGACCCTCCATCAAAGCCTGTCTCAACACAAATAAGTGATATCACATGACAGTTCAACTCTGTCACGTGTCATCAACCACCTATGAGAAGCGTCCAGGACAGAACGTGAAAATGTTGCCATAACAATAGAAAGTCAATAGATTGTAATTACATGTACTCATTTTAGTACCTGGATGATTGAAACTATTGATAAATATTTTCGATAGTAGGACATTATTAACAGCTACTTTCTTTGAAGTATAATAGAAATGGCGTTATGGAAAAAAAAACCAAAAAGGTTCCGTTGACGAAGTCAATGTTTCTTTTCATAGTTGAGTGTTTAAAACGCAAATTAAAAAAAGTATAGGAGATTGAAATATTCTGAGTTCAAATCTTCTTAAGTTTGATACCAGTAAATAGTAGCATTTCTACAACACATTATTGATAAGCAAAAGTGATGACGTCATTTCAAGAATATATGGTAGCTATAAAGATATTTCATAATTTAGTTTTCCTTTAAAAACGGTCAATTTTTATTTCGATGTTAAATTTGGGGAAAGAAGAAATAAGCAAAGAAACGCTAACACAAATATATCCCAGTCGGTTTAAAGGACTAGCTCTTACCTCTAAGCTCAGTCCCTGAACATCAAAGGACGTTGCAATTGTATTTCGGAAATAATAGCTAACATTTACAAACACTTGTACACACACTCAACATACTGAACATAGCTTTAATAGCAGCCTGACTTAAGCTTGTAACTTAGCAACTGCGAATCTTAACGGATTTTATCTTCTATTTGATATGGAAAGCTATTTTTACACCACAGTAAAAACTGCTTAATCATCAGAAATTACCGACACAAATCTCACATATTATCACAATAATGTTGACCATTCATCACGAGATACGCGTCAGTCAATATATCAAGTCATCAAAAATGCAAAGTTTTACAAACGGCAATTATTATTATTCACACTTTTGTTGTAAAACATTCAAGACCAGCGGCAGGTTATATCTTCCGACTACGGATTTCCACTGAGGGTAGCGCTATACTGGAAAGCGCCAACATAATTGCCTATAGTGTCGTCGTAGTTACCACCCCAGCAAACCACCAGTACGTAGAGCTTCTTCCATTCTCCAATGACGGTCGTCAACTCGGCTGTATTAGTTGGTAACTCATTACCGTTGTACTTGACCACATTTCTACCGTCAACGTCACATGGAAGTTTGTTGCAGATATATTGAGTGTAGGAGCTGAGTGTATCCACACCAAACACTGTACTTTCGATGCTGTAGCGTAGCGTAGTCTGGGTGTTGGGGCAAATGGAGAACTCGAGAAGCGCTTCGTGAAGATATTGCAGATATTGGTTTTCCATAAGGTGGACAATCTGTGTTAGATTATACTCGACAGCCTGGCGGAAAGGAAACTTCACGTGTGGATTTCTTGGAAGTCGGGTCGGCTTTATTTGATGAGACTGAGAGAGAGAGAGAGAGAGAGAGAGAGAGAGAGAGAGAGAGAGAGAGAGAGAGAGAGAGAGAGAGAGAGAGAGAGAGAGAGAGAGAGAGAGAGAGAGAGAGAGAGAGAGAAAGAGAGAGAGAGAGACAGACAGACAGACAGACAGAGTGGGAGAAAGAGAAAACACACTTTTAGAAAATTCTCAATGTATTAAAATTTTCACCTTGCATTCGCATCAAATTGTATTTCATTTCGAAAAGCATGCACCTCAATCTGAATTGGATTTTTAACGAATTCAAAATTGAATTCTACACATAAATAAACAATCATAAGATTTATAAGTTGACACAGGTAGAATGTATTTGTCAAATTACCTCTTTATTGGACTGGAACTGTACGTTTATTGTAAAACTGACAGCTTCAACCTCTCCGGCTCTCGTCATAACATACAGGTCAGATTTTGAGGTCCATTTAGGAATAACACAGTATGGTGTCACCGGTTCACCAGACGGATGGTTATGACATAAAGCCTCGGTCTCATTCTGTGATGAAAATAAAGAAACATAACCAGATATTGTGTATGTATGTATGTATGTATGTATGTATGTATGTATGTATGTATGTATGTATGTGTGTGTGTGTGTGTGCGTGCGTGCGTGCATGCGTGTGTGTGTATGTGTGTATGTATGTATGTATGTATGTATGTATGTATGTATGTATGTATGTATGTATATGTGTGTGTGTGTGTGTCATACCTTTGCTGAGTCGTCGACAACATAGAAATAGACCACACCAGCAGGAGGAAACCAGCTTGGGTTGTTGTTTAGTAGGACAGTAACATTGACTGCATTGTTTTGATATGCACCACACGTTGTTGCTCTGTATACACCAGTCTCTACTTGGTGTGCTGTTTGTACCTCTCGAGTGATGTACCTTATACCAACATCAACGACAATAGGAGCGCCCTCAGCGGCACCTGAAGAACAAAACGTACAATATTCCTCTTTTCTTTCCACCACCAATAATTAAAAGTCAATTAAAACAAGCTCTCGTACCTGCATTACAAAATTCATGGTGAAAACGTTTCCATAGCAACATTCATTAGACGATTATAATGTACTGTAATTACTCCTCTGCATCTATCATATCAAACTAATTTGTCTGTAAAATCCAACATACGTACTTTTCCATGAACATTGAACATATATACCTGATTATGTATAATGAACAGACACGTTTTTTTGTAGTGGGAAAGGATGGCGGCATTTATATATTTTACACTTCTGTCATACTTTCTCAGAAATCTGATCTACGCGGCCGATCACTGAAACTCAATGAATCCGTGATAATTTCCGTCCGATCCATTCCTTCTATACGTGACATCGACACAAATTTAAAGCAAGTCATGAGCGAAAACACCCTATTTTGTCACCTTTTTGGTTGTCAAAGTTTAAAGTAAACGCCCATAGAGTTCGGACGTAAAGACGTGTAACGACTTGAAGGGGTACGTGCCATCGAGTTCCGGCGAAATGACGAATTGGGGGCTAAGAGTAACGAATTGATGGAGGAATGCACGACGCCTACGCTTGCACGTTATCATCGATCGTCGGTCCATCATCCGCATTCGTATTTGGACACTCCAAATATGAAAAGTTTAAGCGGAGTTCATCTACCGATAACCGGGTTATACTTATCTCTACTAAGTTGTCTAGGCACGTCAAAAGTGAGGAAGTAAATATGGATATCGACCCGTTTAAGTACAGAGAGGTACGATGTTCCATTTAATATATATATATATGAAAGAAAAGAAGCGAACGTTTCTTTCGCACAATACCACCAGTTCCCAATCAATAGTGACCACATATCCGAGTAACTACACTCTTTGTCATAAGAGCTTAGCATTTGGGTGATTGATGAGACACACACAATGCTTGTGAATCTGGGAGAAAATCACTGCAAAATCCCCCTAGGCCTCTTTCCGAAATCCGGGAGGTTTTACCTTCAAGGACACCTAATCCATACACTGCACACGGTTTTGCAATACGGGACCTTTCTCCCCGGGCCATCGTCGGGGAAGTTTCTTCCGAGAGAGAGTAGAAAAGGGGCATCCTACCCATACTCTCGGAGGGTGATCTGAAAAAGTATCCCCTTTTTACGATTCCACGGACCTAGATGGCCGACGAGATACGAAACATCCATTGGACTGCGACCAAGAGAACAGGTCGTAAATTGTGATACTTGCGATTCTGAAGAGTCAATATCACGGTAGTCATGCTTGCAGACGGTGCACTCGTTTCGCTCAAGGAATACTATCAGGGTAGAGTACCATCTAATTTAGATGGAGAATCATTGAAGTTTGTGCGACCTCTATTTACGCAACTGGGTTTACTAGGATAGTTGGACCAGAACCAATGGCAGTACCAGTGCATAACAAAGCTTGAACCGACAACTTGCGGCATATTCCAGGTCCTATACAGTCATTCAACCATTATGACTCCACAAATTTGTCAATTTACCAATAAAGCTGAACATTGTTCGTATTGTGTTCCAGGCAAATATAATGTCGTTTTATACATTAATTGGTGTCATATAACGCATAGATCGACGCCTACCGATCATGCCTTTATTACTACCAATGATCAGAGGTGACCCACAGCTCATCTACATACTATTTCACAACGGTTTGATAATCACGGTTTAGTCAGAGGTATATATGTGTGATCGTACGTTGTAAATAACACAGCATGATAGTACGAGGTTAGTGGGAGCTATCCGCAGCATTATCTATGAGAAATGGCGATTTGTTGACGAACATTCAAGCAATAATTTTGACGAGTTAATAAGCCCGCTGACTTGTACACAAGTACGCTTTGATGACGTTTTCGAAAGTTGAAATTAAAAAAAAACCTTATAGTTATATCCCCAATGGGAAAGTACTCACCGAGATTTACAAATAGTGCAACTAGCACTAGCACTTGAAGAGACATTTTCGAAAGCAGAATGTCTTGTTTCCAATACGAAAATGGTATTACGCTCTGTCACCGATACGCGTACGCCAGTCAGTAACAGTATCTGCCTTAATGGTATCTGATCTATCTTGTCATAGACTATCTGATATCAACCCCTCCACTGTTATTTATAAAACATCTCATCCAATTATCTTCGTTTGTCGATAATGTTTTCATTTTGCTTCATGCTCATTTGCTGGGTATGTCGTCAGTTGTTTGTATTTTGATTAAGTTGGCAGGAAATGAGGACACTGTATAATTAATGTCACAAACAACCTTTGATCTTTGAGTTGATACCGTATGTGAAAGCGTACTTTTGTGTACCTCGTAGACCTATGCATCATGATCAGTTCATAGTGTACGAAACCTTGGTCTGTTGGTTGTCTAAGTCTAAGAGAAAACGAAAGTATTCTTTGTGTTCTTTTACAGAGAGAGAGAGAGAGAGAGAGAGAGAGAGAGAGAGAGAGAGAGAGAGAGAGAGAGAGAGAGAGAGAGAGAGAGAGAGAGAGAGAGAGAGAGAGAGAGAGACAGAGAGAGAGACAGAGAGAGACAGAGAGACAGAGAGAGAGAGAGAGAGAGAGAGAGAGAGAGAGAGAGAGAGAGAGAGAGAGAGAGAGAGAGAGATAGAGAGAGAGAGACTACAAAAAAACATGCCACATTTTATAACTTTAATGATTATCAGAATGGTTGCAATAAATACTCAACAATTTGTAATTTCGTCTTTTATTTCTAGGTTAAGAACAGAAGACATTATGGCTGCACAACAATTAATATACAAAATGTATAAACAGGATGTTGTCCTGTCATGACCTGATATCAAACCTATAAATAGAGCAGAGCCCTCTATGAATAAAGTACCTGTACGTGCCAGTGGTTTTAGAGTTGGGAAAGAAAGATATGTCATCAAGTAACGCATCTGTTAGGTAAGGGAAACGTTGGGAAGTCATAAACTGATGACCCCAGTTAGATAGTAATCGGCAGATTGACGTAGTTGAACTTTAATTACTGTGTTTCTAGAAACTGAAGTTGTCTTTACGTGAGAATGTTGAGAAATAAGAAAATAACCAAGAAAACAATTGACGGTGTCTACGATATCGTATAATTATGTCAATGGTATTCTATACTTAGTACACAGTTAATCAACCGTACCAATCAACCAACCAACCGACTAAACTGGCCCACCATGCATCCATATCCATCCATCCATCCATCCATCCATCCATCCATCCGACATCGCATTTCATTGGATATTAAGACGGATATGTAAATAATACCCAATATGATGATATCAGCTGGATGGAAAATCAGCTGATAATTTATTATACCAATACATCAAAAATAATGTAGAGTGGACCCCGGCCGGTCTGGTGCGCCATGTTTCCCACCTCCAAACTTTATTCCGGATTGGGTCATTGAAGGGGCAAAGACATAACCTCTATGTTGTCGACGACTCAGCAAAGGTATGACACA
Organism: Glandiceps talaboti; assembly: GCF_964340395.1. Taxonomy (NCBI): domain Eukaryota; kingdom Metazoa; phylum Hemichordata; class Enteropneusta; family Spengelidae; genus Glandiceps; species Glandiceps talaboti. The sequence continues at coordinate 19,299,473 of NC_135557.1, forward strand.
CACACACACACACACACACACACACACACACACACACACACACACACATATATATATATATATATATATATATATACATACATACAGGTGTGTAATATTTCATAGATTGTTGTTTTCTAGGTCTACACACTAAATATAACAATCTTTTGACTATATATTCCTACCTGTAAGGAGAAAATAATAATATTTCTACTAGTATAGAGATTGATACATTTGTAGCAACAGGATTCGTACGATATTTTCCTAAGAAAATGGCAATCTAAGCAATAATACGTGACCCTTTGGGCAAAGTGAACAGAATTTCGGATCAACTTTCAAAACATACCAATCACTATAGAATAAATGTCATGGGCTATGAGTTAATGTAGATCTGTCGGTCAGAAGGTTTGTCTGAATGGATATAAAGGGTGGCAAATTGAACAGAATTTCGGATCAACTTTCAAAACATACCAATCACGATAGAATAAATGTCATCATCGACATTACCTATGTTAGAGTCTTCAATTCGGAAACAAGCAAAGCCCGGCCCATTAAATGCCAGACCAAAGAGCTAGGAAACAAATCACATAGCACTGCACATATACGTATAGCCGATTAGGGCGAGTAGCCTCAGGGCCGGGGTTGGGGGGGGGGGTGAACTAAACGCTCACAAATATCCTACTGTCAACTTTTGGCCGTCACACTAGTGACGGAAATAGCGCCCTCTAACAACACATCATCTAATTTATAATTCTATCTGGTTTGTCTGTTGAAGTTCTAATTACCAGTACTGTATGGTTTACATTTCGTAGTCTTAAGACTATAAGAGCAATCGATTACGTATAATATGTGGATTATATTTGAAAATTTGAAGTAAAATCCTTCAAATTCTAGCATCGCTCATATGTCGCGAACTGTAAACGCCGTCTCGGAACACTTTAGGGTTAGTTAGAGGGTCCTAAATTTGCATATATCATCAATCTGCTGAGCTAGAGAGACGATGATCACCCAGGAACCAGGGACGCTGTCGTCGTATACAACTTCTGCGATTCGATTGACAACATCATAATATTGTATGCAAGTTGAAGTTTTATTCGAGGTAAATTTATCATCTCGATGTTATTTTATCTATTAGTATATAATTTTGCTCATGGTATAACCGGTTTTAGCGCTGTCTCAACGAGCTTCGTGTATCGTAGCAAATGAAATGCCTGTATCCGGAAAACTTTCTTCGCTCTGGCTGTCCCATTTGGCGGAAATTTTAAAAAAGACATTGAAAAATACGTGACATGTTGTTTTGTCTTGTCATGTGGTAATCCCTTCCTCGTGTACGACAACAAATATTACCCAAATATGAGATTTTGTGAAATTTTATAGCAAGTTTCGGTCTGATCGCGATCGCCTGTTTGGTAAGGGCGATTCCATGACTGAAAAAGGGTGGGAGTTAGGACATTCATGTAATCGACATGTGAAGGCAAGGTGGTCTGTTTAGTTTAAAGATGTGGATAAGTCCTGAAATGTTGCATTTTTAGACAATATAACATGTATTCCCCTTTTAAAGAATAAATGGTATGGCAAACCGTTGCCAATGTTATAATTTCTAGTGGAAAAGGAAATGGTATACACACCCCTGTGTACAAATGAAACAGTCGTCGTCATCGTTGCAATTTCCAACATGGCGGTCAACCCTACGCCAGATAATTTGGTTTATTCCACCATCGATATTGTGTTTGTCCGAAAATATAAAGTGCTCAACATCTGTAGTGAGGTCGTGGGATCTCTGAGAGGGCATCACGACTGAGTTCGGAAAAGATTTTTTTGGGAATTGAGGGAAATCAAACCGCCAGTGTAGTTGGGATATACCATTATTTTGTGGGGGTGAAAGCCGTGAAGGTCAATTGAGGGACTACACAGACTGTACATCATGTTGAAGTTGTTTCCTGTGTGAAACATATATAGTTTCTTCTCATTTTGAAGAGCGTGCATGGCCATATAGTGTTTCTACTGCCTAAAGTATAGTGTATATGTTGTTGCTATGGGACTGTGGAATTTATATACAAACGGTATTTATTATTTATTGTAAGATTACATTTTTATAGTGACCATCAGTGTGCCCTCTCTGAGCCAATTTGATGCACCACTGATGTACACAATTTCTAGTGATGCACCAAAATTTGGTGTGCTCCAAACTCTTACTTTGTAGTGCCTCACAAGAAATCCCAGGTTTTATCATTCTGACCCACAACAACAAAATTTGGCAATCATTCGAGGGCACACTGGTGGCCATGATAGTGATGAGAATTTGGCATTTATTTGAGATTTTAACTAATAAAATAACCTGTTATGTTTTCCTACATACAAAATGAAGTCAAACAGCGATGGACCAAGTCCTTGGTTGTAACTCAATAAATTGTAAAAAAAAAAAAAAGTGCAAAAAGTTTGTTATTGTGCAAATGATAACAAACTTTTCACAAACTTCTTAGTGTTTTGCATTTATTGAGTTACAAGTATAAACTTAGTTAATGCAGTTTTTTCACATTATTTTTTGGCAGTAGGAAACATAGTAAAGTTGTAATCTATACTCTCATTTGCATAAGGTTGATCATTTCATGAACTGGGCAAAGTTACATTGCACATTTCATGAATTGGGCAGTTTCATGGATTGGGTGTAACAGATATACAGTTTTATCCAGTAACTTGGGAAACATTTCCTGACAGGGCTTAAATGCAAAATCAGATATATTTTGTTGGGATGGGCTATCTTTTCAATTGTTTTTCAATTGTAAGTGAATGAATAAATGTGAAAAGCTGAACTTTTTTGAATTTCTCCTCCACAGGTGTGTTGACAGTAATGACTTTTATCTAAGAAATTTCTTGTGAAACATATTTGTAAAAAGTTGCATTGACTTATGGCCAAGCAGATGATCCATTCATCAGACATTAACAGGTAATGTATGGTGTTGCTCATCTTGACTAGTCAAATGATTCTTACAATATCTACAATATCTCAGGCCTCGAAATTAACATTTCACTTTGGTAGTTCCAGTGCGCTACCAATTTCAGAAAGTGGTAGCCAAAGGATGGTGACAATAGTCCCATAATCCTGAACTGAAAACAGCGTTCCTCTATTGGAAATATGTGTGTTATTAAAATACTTTTATGTCTGTAAATCTGCCATCCTTTAATTAAATCAAAACATAATTAATCAGTGCTAGCCTGAGTAGGCTACCAAGCTGCAAATTATGGTAGCGCCATGAGAAGAATTGGTAGTCTGTGGACATGGAACTACCATTAATTTCGAGCTCTGTATCTTTATAGAACTCTTTCATGGTTTGATATGTTAGCATGCCCCAAAATAGTACAGGCTGTCATTATCTAGTAAAAGTTCATATCATCCATGTAGACTTTCAAAATAGTTGCCCCGACACTGAAATTATTTTCAAATAGTTTTAAAAGTGCTCCACGTATAGTCTCTAGATAAAACCCCACTGTGTTGATCAAAAGAATTTTTTCAACCCCGTTTGCTACTATTTTCCTCTCAAACATACTAACCAGTGTGCCCTCTAAGCCAATTTGATATGCTACTGATGCACTCAATCTCTAGTGATGCACCAAAATTTGGTGTTCCCCTATCTCTTACTATATGGTGACTCAAAGGAAATGCCAGTTTTTATCATCGTGACTCACAACAAATTTCACTGTTATTACAGAGCCCACTGATACTGACACTTGTGCCTTCATCCATATTTGCACCCCTGAGTAACAATTTTGATATTACCAGTAGTCAAACCAACCGATGTTAAGACATCTAAGTCTGTTAGAATTCAATATGAGAGATATGGGGTTTGGCTGTGTTTCTATCTGTCCAAACGTATCCATGGTGAACTTTTGTATTGAACTCTTAAATCTATATACATTTAGAACTTTTGTGGCCAATACAATGTAGGTTAAAAGGGGTAAATTTGTATAATGATGGGTACAAGTATTAAATTTGAATTCATGAAAAAATCTGAGAAGTGTACTACTAAAATTCATCTGATATACTCACCAGTATCATTTCAAATCTTTATGAATCGCTACAAAGCAGAGAGAGAGTATTTCAACTAATTCTTATGAGTATACAATCACATTCAGGGCTTGAAATACAAAATAAAATTCATAAGTCAACGAGACAAATTCAAGAATGAAAGTCTGTCTCAATCAGAAATATGGCGTGTTCCAGAGTATGTGTTTTATGGTCCAGTGTTGAAAGCTTCACACGTTGTGTGGTTGTATGTCATAAACAAGCAAGAAAACACTTGAAAGTAAAATGCCACATAATACTACCCCGTCCATGTGGACAAGTATTCCTGAAAAGTACCTGTGCAAAACTGCAAGTGCATATCTGGAACAGGTTGGCATTTCGAGCCTAAATATCATTACTTTAAGTGTTCACCAAGAATAGGATGTTTTCTGTGTATGCCAGAATGTTGGACATAGAAAGTTTAAATGCTTGACCAGTATTTTGTGGTTTAAAATCCATTTCCATATTTTTCAGAAACCTCAATTTCTTGGAAGTAAACTCTTTACAAAGACTCAGTTTGAATTAGGATTACAATTTAGTTGTGAAAAACAGTTGTCTGACACAGCTGCAAAGTTAGTCAAGAACGAAAGACAGATCACATGTAATCCTTAAGGTTCCACTGATAAGATAACACAAATGCAAGAATCTGGGATTGAAATATTGGCATTTAATTTTTAAAGGCATAACTGCCTGGTGCTTGGCACCCTATTTTGCATATGACTGACTGTATGTTTTAGTGGTGGAGAACTTGTTGTAACTCACTGGCAAGTAATTACCAAAATATAAACGTTCCCTATCTTGGTTGTTCACATGCAAATGTCGCATATTTGAATAGTCCTGAGCGACACACAATCTAAACAGCTGTTTGCAGGAGAATCTGTCTCATTTTGAAAGGTTTTTACATTCTATGATACAAACTGATTGATTTTCAACTAATTAGTGTATCAAATTACCATCCTACAACATTCACAAACAATGTGTACATGATTCATGACCTGTGTGTTTCTCAGAGCACAGAAAAAATGTTGAAAACAAGACCCAGAAGCTAGTGCTCTGTACAGCAGTTTGAATTTCCCGCATTTGCATAGATTAGCCATAATCCTCTTTATATAGGACAGTTCTGTGTTTAAAATTCCTGAGGAATAAATAAGTATGTATGCTCGCTGCCTAGCAATAGCAGTACTTGACTTACCAGTAGGTCATTTTCTATTTTTTTTTCAGATGAGAGAAAGTTCTAAAGTATTGCTATACATGATCTTTTGATAAAAAGAAGCTTACAAAGATATATACTGTCACAATGTCAAACAGCGGGAAAGATTCTGAGGCTGCCTGTACAGAAAAGGAACCATCTGACAGAAAGTCAGAGTCTGCAAAATGTTTGCCAACTGAGGAAAAAAATTGCGTGGAGAATCAAACCACAAATGATAAGGAACCTCATGGTCAAAAATCAACCACAAATGATAAGGAACGTCATGGTCAAAAATCAACCACAAATGATAAGGAACCTCATGGTCAAAAGTCAACCACAGATGATAAAGAACCTCATGGTCAAAAATCAACCACAAATGATAAGGAACCTCATGGTCAAAAGTCAACCACAAATGATAAGGAACCTCATGGTCAAAAATCAACCACAAATGATAAGGAACCTCATGGTCAAAAGTCAACTACAAATGATAAAGAACCTCATGGTCAAAAGTCAACCACAGATGATAAAGAACCTCATGGTCAAAAATCAACCACAAATGATAAAGAACCTCATGGTCAAAAGTCAACCACAAATGATAAGGAACCTCATGGTCAAAAATCAACCACAAATGATAAGGAACCTCATGGTCAAAAATCAACCACAAATGATAAGGAACGTTATGGTCAAAAGTCAATCACAAATGATAAGGAACCTCATGGTCAAAAATCGGGGAAATATCAAAGGTCAGCATCACCAAGGAATGGGAAAAAGACTTCATATGGATTTCAGTCAAGAAAGAAGGCTGTGTCTCTTTCTTCTAAGAGAAGTATGTTTGGCAAGACATCTAGCAAGAGACGCAGTTACAAGTTTAAACCATACATGTGTGCTATATGCAATGCAGGTTTTAAATATGAACAAGTTTTGGTGTATCATGTACGCAGTCATACAGGAGAGAAGCCGTATGAATGTGAACATTGTAATTTCACAGCCACACAACCAGCTGGACTTGAGACACATAGACTAACATCTCATAATCTCAATAAGTATACATGTTCAGAGTGTGGCAAATCCTTCCAAAAGGAAGCCACTTTAAAATTACATCTTCAAATCCATGAGCAGAAAAACAAGCAGGACTTAAAACAATCAAAATCTACCGAGGACAAAGAAATTAATGTCCGAGAGAACAAGGAAATTAATGTCCGTGCGCAGACGAAGAATACGAAAGATTTGCAAGGTGATAGGAAGCAAACAAAGGACTTGAGCCGTAAAGAGACAAAGACACTAGAAGAAGAGAGCTCTAGTAACAAAAACAGCAAAGATGAAGACAGCAAAGACAACAAAATGAAAGACAATGTATATTTATGTGAAGTTTGTTCTTATACTTGTGATGGCATTACTTCTTACATGCATCACATGAGTGGGCATCGCAGTGAGAGAGTTGCTGTCTCGCAACCAACAAATTTGACATCTAGTGAGCAATTTATGCTGCAATTGAAACCAAAGAGTGATTCACATGGTAAAAAATACTGGTCCTGTATTAAGTGTAATTATGTAAGATTCACACAAAAGAGTGCCTTTACTCATCATCTTATCAGTTGTCAACATCGTGTTGTCTATGGCTGTGATAGTTGCGAGTATATAGCTGTCAAAATGTCTGAGTTGGAGGGGCATAGACAAACTGAACATGCACCAAAGGGGCTTCCGTCGTCACAGACATCAGGGACCCTTCAAGTCGTCTATGGATGTGAAGTGTGTACTTTTGTCACAACTGTCATCACTGATCTTGCGCAGCACAGATTTGATCAACACAGACTGCCTAAATCTACCTGCAAAGAGTTTGGATTTCAACAGAAAGCTGTTTTTATCTGTGAGTTTTGTAAATTTATCTCCACCTCACAGGCAGACTACAATACTCATAAAATGGTCATGCATCCACAGAAGGGGTCTCAAGTCACAACATCAACAAGTCTCCTACATAGTGTACCACAGAGTCATATGAATCCTACGGTGAATAGCGTGAGTATACCAGAAGGTCATTCAAACCCAGTTATCAAATTAACAAGGATTGATCAAAGTGAGCCAGGGCAGGGGAAGAAGGGAAAGAAAAAGACATCAAAGGTCAGAAAAGCAGATTCTACTAACAAAGATTCCCCTGCTCTAAGTCCAACTTTTTATCGTGATGGGTCAACTTTTTATCGTGATGGGATAGAGAAAAATTATGGGAAAGGAATAGGTACTAAGAAAATTGTCATCCCTAATGTTACGCAAGGTGGAAATCAATCCGGAGATGTTGATGATAACGCAAACAAGAAATACTACTGGGGATTTACATGCCCATATTGTCATAGTCATTTCAAGTCAACCTATGAGTTAGCTCATCACAAGAAGGAAATTAAAGACAACTGGTACCATTGTCGCTGTCATGTTTGTAAATATGCAGCCTCTTCGAAGTGCGACTTAGAACGCCATAAACAACAGTATCATGGCCACATTTGTAAAATGTGTGATGCAACATGTACATCAGAAGAAGATTTGATTCACCATACACGTCTTGTGCATCCAATTATTTTCAAACACAAGTATTCACATTTAGATTTGAAGCAACCTGATCACCGAAATACTCAACAGTCTAACATTGTTATACCACATACGCAAACAAATAAGACGCCAAAAAATATGAACCAGGTGCATCAATCGGGAAATACTAGTAAATCCCAGATTGATAACCAAGTACAGAGATCAAAAGACATTAGCGAATCTCGGAAGGTTGTAAAGCAAATGCAGTACTCAAAAGAATCAGGTCAACCTCAGAAAGGTGTGTATCAAATGAAACAATTCAAACAGCCATATCAGTCTCAAAAAAGTGGTAGCCAAATTCAACATAAGCAAAGTGAAGGCAGTCATAGGCAGAAAGCCTCAGAGGGCCTAGTGAAGGGTACAATACCAGTGCATATGAAAGGATTCCCTTCTCGTTTGAAACCTGGAAAATTGTACCAAAATCCAAATGCTCATGTCAGGAAGAAGCAGTTGTCATGTCAGAATGAAGATGAGATTGAAGAAGGTGGGGATTCAGACTCTTCCTTAGATGATGAAGAAGAGGAGGAGTTCTTAGCAATGCTTGAGGAACAAGATGATAGTGATGATGATAATGATGGCTCTGAGGAAGATGATGAGGAATATGATGATGAAGAAGAAGAAGAAGATGATGATGACGAAATTCCAAATAGTAAACCATTTTCCACAATTGACCACAGAACAGTAACGCCTGGACCCATGCCAAAGGCTCCTTCCCTACCAGCAATTATTAACCAACACAAGCAAAAGCCATTGGTGATTCCAGGTATGTTCCTGACAAGTTCACTTGGATTACCTCTATTCCCAGAGTATGGAAAGTCCAAAGAACAACGGGACCAGATACCATTTCCATTAATGCCTTTGGAAGATATCGAAAACATGACGCAAGCATTCATCACCAAGTCTCATGCTGCTATTCTGTCTTTCTTCTTGGACAGTACCATGCTAATGCAGGCAAAGACTGTCCTTAGACGAAGAAAACCATGGACATATTACAGTTTGGAGGAAATGAGGAAAGAGTCCGTCCCGTTAGCTGCTGTCTCTGTAGCTAACTCTGCCAGTTACAGAAAAGGTGCCACTGTTACTGCAACTAGTAAAACCAGCAACAAAAGGGGTGCTGCTATCACTGCAGGTAATAACACTAAGGGAGTCATGCAAACCCAACAGACGAAAAGTACTGATAAACTACCGCAAAATACGGGTACAACTGATATACTAGACTTAAAAAGTGAAGCTGAGAAACAATTAGCATTGCTTCAACAACATCATCTGTCTACCCAACGATCTAATCAACAACCACCAAATGCACCACCAGATGCCTCAATGCTGGATCGGTCTATAGTTGTGACCTTAGATATGATACGTAAGATTCAACATTTAGTTAGAGAGGGTAAACTTACTCAGCAACTGAGCCAGGAAATCTCACCTCACTGTCAAGTCATCTGTAATCCATATGCGTCCTTGAAGGACAAGTTACATCATGTTGAAATCATTAACTTTATTATAACCAAGAGAACTGGTATTGGTCTGGATGAACTGGCTAATTCAGCTGGGTCAAGTTCCCAAGCTGACGCCAAAGAAGGGACATGGTCTGCTATCAAGAATCTATTGTCGGGGCAACAGAATGAAGCTATGGCAGTCATTAGTACAAGCAGGGAAGCTCAGAAGTCTGGAAAGAAAAGTCATACCATCAGCAAACAAAGCACTCTTAAGGGTACATGCAATCAAAAGACGGGATACAGAGGGGAGATTTCAAAACCTGCAAATAAGTTATCTAAGAAAACATCTAGTGGAAAAATGATAGAAGTATACAAGAAACAAACATCACAAACAAAAAAGAGAATGCGTGACTCAAGCTGTGAAGAGGGTGGTTCTGAACAACACACACCAAAGCTCAGAAAGTCAAATCAATCTTATAAACACAAAACAAGGACCAGGTCAGGAGGTGAAGCCTTGGATCGAGAAGGAGATGTAACAACAGGGAATGTAAGCACTCACAAGGAAGATGAGGATGTGCGAAATCTTTCGCTCTATGTGTATCAAGAACGAAAGTCAAAGAAAGTTGCAGAAGAGAAGATGCGAGACGGCTCAAAATATCTCAAAATAAACAGTCCAAAAATGATCAAAGAAAATTCCAGAAATCAGAGGAAGTATGACAAGGAGAGACAGAAAAGCAGTAATGAGAGGAGGATGGGTAGCAGTAGTACAGATGAGACACCAGCTACTAAGGTAAAATTGAGTGAGCGAGAAAAGAGGGCACAAAGAAGAAAACTGAGACAAAGTATGGGTGATAGCAGTGACAGCGAAGATGAAATAACATCAACATCAAACAGAACAAAAGCCCAAGAAAGGAGGAAAATGTCTGAGTTACTGCAAAGAGAACGTCAATCACAGACTAGAATTGATAAAAAGAGACATGATAGTGATAAAGAGAGAAATAAAGATGAAGGCAAGGATGGTCCTGATAGTGACTGCAGTGGTGACCGTGCTGCAATTAGAATAACACGTAGCGGTGTCAGGGTTATCCAGATATCTACCTGTAGGCAAGACCAAACACAGAAGAAGGTAGTTAGTGGAAATAAGAACAATGATACTGATGAAGAGGGTAGTATACAAGGAAAAGGTAATCGGGGTATAGTAATACCAAACGTATCACATAGATATGTGTCAAAGAAAACAGCAGCTGATAGTAAGGTAAGGGACTGTGAAAGGCCAGAAAGGGTGACACGCAATGGAGTGAAAGAAAATGAGGTGTTGCAAGAGAGTAGGCAAAATGTTGAAGATGCAGATGATGAAAATGAAGGTACATTCACAAAAAGAGCAACTAGAAGTACATGTAGTGTATCTCAGTCACCATTGCATCAATCCAAGTCAACTAAGGATAAAAATGAGTCAGAAGTTTCAAAGATGATTGCAACCCCAGATGAAGATGACTGTAGTGATGATGAGTACTGTATCAGAGTTACAAGAAGTGGTACCAAAGTGATGGGTAAAAAAAGGAGTGAACCAAATGTTAGTGGTGATGAGAGTCTTGATGGAAGAGCATTGAAGAGAACAACAAGAAGTGGGGTGAAACGACATCAAGAATCAAGTCAAAAATCTCCAGAACAGAAGAAGGCTAGGAAAGAAAATAGGGATGGAAATCATCAGAAAAGTACCGGTGCTGATTGTGTTAACGAAAAGAATGATAATATGAAAGCTGTGAAGAGTCCTCCAGAAGTTGCCAAAGGGAAGAAAAGTGGACTACTACCAGTGCAATGTGAAGGTGATAGTGAAATGAATCAACGCCAAAGAACAACACGTCGTTGTATCAACTCCAGCGAATCAAATATGGGACAGTTGAACATAAAAGGAGTATCTGTGCAAAAAAGATGTTCTAATACTGAAAGAGATGAGTTTCCTGTCAAAGTGAGAAAATTAGACATGCCAGAGGACGGTATCCAGGTAACAGATCTGCAAGATATGTCAAGTTGTAGCCAAAATAAGAGGCAAGATAGTGAGAAAAAAAGTATTGTTGAACAACACAATTCCTGTGAAACTTCAACCGAAACCAAAGGAAGGAGATCCCAACAAAAAGACTCAAATTCAGAAAATACTAAAATAAGAAACACTTCTGATGAAAAAACTGAGGATGAAATAGATGTCAAAAATACAAGAACACTTCGACGGAAAATGTGCATTTCATCTCCCAAACATACAGACATCAAAGCAAAAAGGACAGGGATGGATAAAAGCAGGAAAAGCCTAAATTCTGAGAGAGGAAAGAAAAGTATTTCTTCACCCAGTAATGGTGCCAATAAATATCCTATCAGAGGTTGCACAAAAGAAGTGGTATCACCTAAAAGAACCAGAACGACAAGAAGTAATACTTCCTACAAGGTTTGAAAGGCAAGTGATTTAAGTCAATTATGTTGCAATTTGAACAATTTTCGAAACATTTTTGAGTCACTGGTCGGTAATGAATCCTCTGTTTTCGTGCTTTTTTTCGTTCCAATGTTTAACTCAAATGAATTGTAAGCGAGGCGTCAGCGTACTGCCCATTTCAAAATGCTGTATGCCTTGCTACATTTGTCGATTTTGACGGAATTGGGGTACCTCTGAACACTTCTTGGGTCTTGAAGGCTCTGTAATTAATGTTGGCATTAGGAAATGTCCGATATTTTGCCAGGTAAGGCGTAATTTAGCAGAAAAGTCTGCCCAACTTTGCGATTCAGATCTGAAGCGGTTCCGTCTATTTGCATTTGCGTAAACATACCAACATAAGCGACGTATCGTGCAGTGTGTTGGAATTGGAAATTTGACCATAGACAACCTTTACAAGTGATCACCGTCAAATATTATATTTCTTACGTATAGGTATTACCAAATATAAACTTTCATAATGCACATTTCTTTTACTTCAACAGGTTATGGTAACATGTGAAGTCAAGTTCATTCAATGAGAATATGTGATGTCCATACTTCATAGCAAAGAGATAATGGTACAAGTAAGACTCTGAGAGAGATGTGATGGTGTGAAGTCATCCAAGGAATACTGGGGATTTTGAAATTGATCCAAACAGGAAAAAATGTGACTCCTCAAATCACAGTAAAAGATAGTATTGATACTATAAGGTCATTGTTGGATACTTCATAGATGATGTATTTTCGAAAGTACCCCAAAACTATGCACATTACCAAAAGTGTTCCTTTGCTTGGGAGTCATATCAATAGACCTGTTGTCAGTTCCAAGATGCATTGCGCTCCTCTCCATACATGTTCTGATTTGTACTATGACGGAACCCTATGATATGTGAGTGTACACTGTAAGTGTGGTGTACTTTGGTTATTTGCATGAGAGCTTGCAGTGTTCTCTACAGCCGTTAATATTCATGAGTTTTAGTGAGTGAAAGTGCAGCAGAAAACACTGCAAGCACAAGCATGAATACCCCAGAGTACCCACACTGGAACTCATGCGGAATGGAGTTCTGTACGTTTGTCTGAAACAGATAATGGGTGATAGCTTTTTTGTACAATGAACGACCATGCCCTCATTTGCATAATATTTGCATGCAGGTATGGAATAATGTATTCTGTATTGCCATGCAGTAATCTCTGGTACATATGTAATAATGTACAGTAAGTGAATGCACAATTTTATTTTTGTCAAATTTATTATTTCATATAAACATGTAATTACAACAGAACCCAGTGACACGAGTGCCAGTGTGGGTACAGGGTGGGTGTGAGGTATTTACACTTTCAGGGTAGGGATGGGGTATTTGTAATTTCAGGGTAGGGGTGGGGTATTTGTACTTTAATTCACTTATGAAAGGATGGCGAAGAAAACACAATCAAATGAGCAAATACTCTGAGGAAACCACACTGGTATATAAAAATATGTTTCACAGGGTTTCTGTCACAGTATAGCCAAATATCAATCAGCATGGATACAGTACAATATACTACAGTAATATTTTAAAAATATTTGGCATATTTTGTACTTTCTATGTATTGCACCTCAACAGGGTATATGTAGATTTGTATTTAGTCAATTACAGGAGATTTCTTATTTGAAAGATTACATTTGAGAGTATTTGAGATTTTCCAGTTACGGTTTGATATTAATGTCTTGGTAAGAAGTAATATCAAATTATCTTTTTTCAACCTGATGTTTTGAATTAAAAGATTTCAATGAAGATATGTTAAATTCACTGCTTACCATGGAAACGATTTTGAGTCGCCACACTGCACAACAGAACACACATATGTAAATGTACCAATAGGTGAGGAGTATGTCTTCTATGAGGAGTTGTGTAGTAATAAAATTGCAACAGGGAAGAGTCTAATTTATCTCAAACTTCTTGGCAACTGTTTAGCCTCGGTATATCACTTTATACTTCACTTTTAATACTATTTGTAATTGGGTATATATGTACATACATGTATATTTCACAATTTGTCATTATTCTAACCCAGAGTCAAGTCTCGTGGGATTTTCACTTTAGTCTCCCGTCTCGACTAACATTTCCGTAACTGGTGTGTATTCAAACCTACAATTAGACACAGTGACGTCTATAATATGTTTATAATTAACTACTCCAATCGCTGACTTGCTTTTAATCACATGTTATCGACGTCAATTCACTGCTGGTAAACTTACAAACCCACTAAGATTTTTCACCTGCTTTCTAGCCAAAGCTTCATTAAAAGCTAAAATAAACCATTAGGAAAATGTTACAAGAATGTTCGACCAACTGTATCTCTTAGTCTGTCTCAAGTTTTGCTGAAACTACCTATTAGCAGCAAGTTTCTCTATTGATCACAGTGTAATCTTTCACTCCCTGATGTTTAATTGTAAACAAATTGTTGATACGACTAAGGCTGGTTAGTCACTACCTAGATAATATGACTCGCATGCACACTCTCATTTCACTCAGACTATTAAAGGTACGACTGCCTGGGCCTGGCACCCTATTTTGCATATGACTGACTGTATGTTTAGGGGTGGAGAACATGTGATGACTCACTGGCAAGTAATCACCAAAAATATAAACATTCCCTATCTGGGTTGTTCACATGCAAATACCGCATATTTGAATAATCCTGAGTGACACACAATCTAAACAGCTGTTTGCAGGAGAATTTGTCTCATTTTGAAATTTTTTTTTCATTCTATGAAACAGATTGCTTTTCAACTAATTTGATTTTGTGTATCAGGTTACCATCCTACAACATTCACAAACAATTTGTACATGATACATGACCTGTGTGTTTCTCAGAGCACAGAAAAAATGCTGAAAACAAGACCCAGAAGCTAGTACTCTGTACAGCAGTTTGAATTTCCCGCATTTGCATAGATTAGCCATAATCCTCTTTATATAGGGCAGCTCTGTGTTTAAACAAACAACTCCAACATTCGATGTTAAATTAGCAACTAGAACACAATACAACATTGCAACTTTGTTTGGTATATCAGGTTAGATATCCCACAGTGTCACTATGCTGAAGACTCTACTTAAAACTTAAGTTAAACACCACTGGTGAAATGTACACTAATTATACATCAAGGAGTGAAAGAAAACACTGTGATCAATAGAGAAACTTGCTAGTAGGTAGTTGCAGCACAACTTGGGACAGACTAAGAGCTACAGTTGATTGAACATTGTTGTAGGTATGTGAGAGGGGAGACTATCATCAAAATTGCTATGTGACTTGACTCTAGGCTAGCATTATGTATTCTCTGTATAGTGTACATAGGTGCACAATTAATGTCATAGCCAGTAGCTATAGGAGAACAACTGGACAATAATGAATTTCTTGGGCTCTAGTTGTGTCGACAGATATCCTATATGTGGAGATGTCGTAACATGTCAGAAGTAAATGCGTTTTTATGTTGGCAGCCATTTTCTTTACAGCAGCTATGTTAGTGTGTGGCTTGCAGTCATTTTGTACATTAGCACTTGTGAATGTAATATACTTCTCATTTCACCTTATCAAGATAAGTACAAAAAATGTCACAAATATATACACAATTCTCATCTTCACTTCACTTCACTTCAAGGGAAATTTTCTTTCTAGTAAAGTTTTATCAGTGAAATTATTATTACTTGTATATATATATCTGTTTTAATTTCCACTCGGTATCGTAAACATTTCTGAAATGAAACCACATATACTTTGGAATGAAATCATACCATAGACCCTCCTGTGATCATACACAATACATACTGGCTCCAAATTAGAATGGAGAGGGCTTCTAAAGCAAAATAAACCTACACACCTGTAGAAGTAGTCTAGTTCCTGACAGGGACTGTATTACGTACTACAATGTACTTTATCACTATCCCAGTCTAGTCAAGGTCCTGACTGATCGCACAGATTTCTGTGCTCCCTCCTACAGCGTTCATATAAACATCCCACCTGATTTTAATTTAAATGGATTGGTGGTTGAGTCCTGGTTGAACATTGGATATCATCAATACAGCTGTACCAAATGAACATTAATGAGTGATGACGACACCTGTGGATTACTACTGACATGCGCCGTGTGTACTTCGCTCACCTTGGGGCTGAACCATAATTAACGCCTTTTGTCAGGACCTTGACTAGACTGGGATAGTGATGAAGTACATTGTGTACGTATAATACGGTCATGTCAGGAACTAGACTACTGTAGAAGTGACATGTTAGTATTTCAAAATATTTATTAAAATTACTGCACATCATGTATATTTATTGGTTAAAAATTTGAATGTGTTGGAGAAAAGATAATTTTTTATTAGGTCATAAAATGTCTACGTTCAATTGTACATCCAATTTAGTCCAGTGTTTTTATTATGATGAAGAGACCAAGCTATGATACAAATGAAATATTGTCAAACTAACTTAGTATAATTGTTTGTATAATGGCAACTTATAGGGTAATGTAATGTGTATGTCAATGGCCAGTGGCAATAGCTACGCTAATATATGTTAATGTATGTGTCCTTTTGCCATTGGACCTTTGATATACATAAATTATCATATATTAGGTCCAATGGCAATGCATATGCTAATATATATTATTGTGTATGTCAACGGTCCAGTGGCAACAGCTATGCTAATTTGTGTTAATATGTGTGTTGTTGCCATTGGACCTTTGATAGTTATACTTATGTTAGATATGCTAATATATGTTAATATGTGTATGTCAAATGGCTAATGGCAATGTATATGGTAATGTATCTTAATATTATATTATGTCAAAAAGGCCCAATGGCAACATATATGGTAATGTATACTAATATTATGTCAATGGTCCAATGGCAACACGTAGGCCAATATATGTTAATATATGTATTTTAAAGGTCAAATGACAACAGATATGCTAATGTACCTATATGTTAATATGTGTATGTCAAAGGTCGTAAGTCACTCAGTGATGTCATGTGTGGCTGGTTGCACACACTGGGTTGTAACTTTTACTACTCTGTAATATTTTGTGACTGAATTTTTACTGTGCTCAGTCTTGACCACAAATATGGTACTGTACAGGATTATGGGGGAATTGTGTGAATAATAGGGACTTTATTGTGGAGATGAACTTCAAATTGTACAGTTTCATCAATTGTTGAATTCATTCAGAACCAAAATAAAATGTTTTGAAAAAAATATTTACTAGTGTATTGACTTATTGAAATGGATTAGAATGCCAAGTTTGATAAGGTTTGTATTTCTGTCGGCTCTCTGATATTTGAATGTCGCCACCTAAGCGGTATCACCAGGCAAGTTATCACAGCATGTGTGTGAGTGTGTGACTCCATGTGTTGTGTGTGTGTGTCTGTCTGTATGTATGTATGTATGTGTGTGTCTGGTGCATGTGTCTATCTGTCGGCTTCTGTGTGGCCAATATTACCAATGGTTCTTCGTCCATATGCGATGACATGCTAGCCATTTGACACGTCATAAATATGGATATGGTTGACAAAACATACAAATAAACTGAAACTTTATACTACGCCGTTATTATGATTATTTGTAATATTGATATCGCAAAATCTCGGCAAGGGGAAGGGATGTCTTCTCTCGACTTTGAAACCCTGTGAAGCCGATTATGCCACTGTACCCTAGTGGGCAGTAAAACTACTGTGACATGTTTCGCTACAACTTTGACACAAATTAGATGCTGTGTCAGACACAAATTAGATGCTCAGTGTCGGATTCTAAATATATGCTCAGTGTCAGACTCAAATAAGTTGCTCAGTGTTGGACAAAAATTAGATTCTCAGTGTCCGACTCAAATTAGATGCTCAGTGTTGGACACAAATTAGATGCTCAGTGCCGGACATAAATAAGTTGCTTAGTGTCAGATTCAAATAAGTTGGTCAGTGTCAGACTCAAATTAGATGCTCAGTGTCGGACACAAATTAGATGCTCAGTGTCAGACTCAAATTAGATGCGCAGTGTCAGATACAAAATAGATGCTCAGGGTCAGACACAAATTAGATGCTCAGTGTAAGACTCAAATTAGATGCTCAGTGTAGGACATAGATAAGTCGCTCAGTGTCGGACATATATTAGATGCTCAGTGTCATACTCAAATAAGTTGCTCAGTGTTGGACACAAATTAGATGCTCATTGTCAGACTCAAAATAAATGCTCAGTGTCGGACACAAATTAGATGCTCAGTGTCAGACTCGAAATAGATGCTCAGTGTCGGACACAAATTAGATGCTCAGTGTCAGACTCAAAATAGATGCTCAGTGTTGGACACAAATTACATGCTCAGTGTTGGACACAAATTACATGCTCAGTGTCAGATCCATGTGTGGTCTTGTTGCCAGGTATATTTGCATACATTTTTCAATGTTTATTCCTTTGTCTATTAAACCCTGTTGTTATCTTTATAATATACATGATCATTTGGCTGTTCCATGGGCGTGGTCTTGTTGCTTGGCATATTTGCATATACATTTTTGAATGTTTGTTCACTTGTCTACGAATCCCTGTTGTTATCTTTGTGAAATACACCATTTGGCTGTTACTATGGGCGTAGTCATGGTTGCTAGGGGTATTTGCATACATTTTTGAATGTTTTAGGTTATCGTTGGTGGCGCTTCTAGATGTGAGGAAGCGATCGTAGATTTAATAATGGCCACTAGTGGACGATAGCTTTTTATCTGTCGTTCATCAAGATTCTTAGACGATACAGATCGCAAGATACATAAACCAGGCAATTGGAAATCCTGCCAAATCACTTGTCTGGTTGTTGTTATGCCAAAACTGCCAAATAATTTCATCACTATTGAAGAACTAGAGACACCGGTGATAAGTGGTGTCGAATTTTGGTCATGTTTGCTTTCAGACCCGCAATGAATTAGTCTGGACGACCAGACTGCATGACTGAGCACGTGGTTTCTAACCTATAACCACGTACAACCACATTGGACATCGTCAAAACAGCTGTACCAAATGAATATTTAATGAGCGGTGACGACAGATACTGTATGGGAACTAGACTAGCAATGAATGTACAACAAATTGCGCACAATCGCTAGATAGGGTGTACTGCGTTACAATCTGAATACGTGAAGTCCATATGCTTTAGAAGATATTGTACTCTATTCTATCTAAAATGCCAGAGATAGAGACTATCTTCAGATTTTTGTCAAACCGACCAACTATTACCATGGGACGTAGTAATGTCGCGTTAGTGGTATTGCATATTGTTTGTTGTTATCTTGGCCAACGAGAAGAGTCTATCTCAAGAACTGAAAGATATGCCACCATGTTACGGGTAAGCCATGATTCCTTATCTATACACCATTACACCATTTAAATGGTAATTAAATGTAATCTTATCAGAAATGCCGTACCACTCGGTTACCACTCGATAATGCATGTATCCGTGTTGTTTAATACCAAGTAATATAAAATAATACACTTTAATACTGGTACAATCAGAGTCGGGTCATTAAAATAATAACATGGATTTAGCACCACAAAACGTTAACCCTGGCGATATATTTATTTGAATAATCTCGTATGTTCACAATAAAATCACCCTGTATTATCTTGACGATTGCAGCGACAGTCATCATCATGCATCGTGATTTCTGTGCAAAATCAGTTACGTGAAGGCAGCCACAGATTCAAGGCTGCATTTTAAATATTTTATCAAGGAAAACAAAATTACTGAGTTGTATTATGTTGTGAAGGGTCAACCTTACTAAAAGCATCAAAATTTTTTATTATATTAATGATAATTTTACAAACATTTTTTAAAAGAAATTTCACGTTGTTTACTTACGTGTAAACAGCCGTCGCCACGTTCGAAACGCCCGCGAAACTTGTCAGTACGCAGAGAAGTAGGTCAAAATTGCGACGTAGTAGCACAAAATCCCCTACGTCACACGTGCGCGTACACGTTGAAAGTGTAGCCGAAACTCTTTATTCTCTAATGCTCCCGTACGCGTACGCGTTACGTAAAAAAGCTACAACAAATGTTTTTTGAGCCCTATGTTTGAATACGTTCTATCTAGTACCATCTAATTATTGCACATTAGAGATTAAAAATGGTGACTTTTTAGGAATAATTTGCCTAGATAAATGTGCCGCTAATCGCCACATGTAATGGTATGTGATGGCTCAGACCACTAAATAGATTTAGTGGTCTGAGGTATGTGCACTTGTAGACTTCCAGTTTCTTCCTAAATTATTCCTATATTGTCGTTGGTGGCGCTTGTAAATGTGGCGCGCGCAGCGATCGTAGATAGGTAATGGCCACTAGCGGATGATAGATTTTTATCTGCCGTTCGTCATTTTTCTTGGTTTTGATAAAGAAACGTGTCTAAATCTAGAAGCGGTGCAGACGAGAGAGCGCAAGATATATAAACAAAACAATTTGAAATCCTGCCAAATCACTTGACTCGTTGTTGCCATGCCAAAACTGGCATAATCTCATCACTATCAACTAATCCGAAAAAATTAGAACATGTGTTCTTTCAACCAATTAAAGTTGAAGAACTTCAGAGGTGATAAATTGTGTCAAATTTTGGTCATTTTTGCTTTCAGATACGCAACATACATGAGGTATGGTAGTGATGCACTGTCATTCGTACGCGTACTGACCGTTATCATTGCCGTTTTGCTGACACCATTTTTTTTGTTAATATTCAACGAATTGCGCACAATCATCACTACTCGTACTGCGTTACAATCCGAATACGTGAAGATCACAAGCATTAGGACACTGTGCTTTATCGTATCTTAAACGCCAGAGACTGTCTTCGAATCTTTGTCAAACCGACCAACTATTACCATGGGACGTAGCAATGTCGCGTTAGTGGTATTGCTTGTTGTTATCTTGGCCAACGAGAAGAGTCTATCTCAAGAACTGAAAGATATGCCACCATGTTACGGGTAAGCCATGATTCCTTATCTATACACCATTACACCATTTAAATGGTAATTAAATGTAATCTTATCAGAAATGCCGTACCACTCGGTTACCATTCGATAATGCATGTATCCGTGTTATTTAATACCAAGTAATATAAAATAATACACTTTAATACTGCTACAATCAGAGTCGGGTCATTAAAATAATGACTTGGATTTAGCACCACAGAACGTTAACCTTGGCGAAAACTTAGCAAAAACAATACAATATGTAGCTGCAACATAACTGACTTTGTGATGAAGCTAGAGATTAACATATTGGGTGTACAATATAAATAATGGCCATGTTAAATAACACGTAGCCATGTTCTTGTTTGCTTAACAACGCCATAAATTCGAAACATAAAATGTCTCAAGTTGGTTATTGTTTGCTTTGTAATCCATATATCAAATGGTTTATCTATTGACCCACTTAAGCATCTGGTCATTACGTATAGCTGTTATAAATAATCTACCTGACAGTCCCAAGCTGTAGACGATAAGATAAGTGTCGTGAAGTCAATCGTATCTTTAATTATTTTGTGATCTACGAATGTAATAATAATAATAATAATAATAATAATAATAATAATAATAATAATAATAATAATAATACTTTATTGTCATGTAATGTACAATGAAATTTGTCATGGTTCTGCGAAAAAGCACTCAAGATAGAATATCATGACAACAACAATATATACAGATTACTAAAATAAATACATTCAGTCAAACACAGGAGAGTACAACAACATTGTGACTCATTTAAAATACGAACAGCTGATGGATAAAAACTGTTTTTGAAACGATTGGTTTTGAAAGACCTGTAACATGTACCGGACGGTAACATGTCAAACAATGGGTGAGCCGTGTGATTAATGTCACTAATGATAGACTTTGACTTCCTGGTAGTGCGGGTTGTAAAAAATGACTCTACTGGTGGAAGTTCTCCGCCAATAATCCTAGCTGCTGTCCTAACTATTCTATCAAGTTTAAAACGATCTCTTTGAGTGGTATTACCATACCAGACTGTAATATAAAATGTAAGAACACTCTCAATAACAGCCCAGTAGAATTTCGTTAAAATAACTTTGCTAATACCAAAACCCTTCAGACGCCGAAGGAAATAAAGGCGTTGTTGAGCTTTTTTGGCAATGTGATTTTCATTGCCTTTCCACTTCAAGTCATTAGAAAGGAGCGTACCGAGAAATTTGAAAGTGCGAACTATTTCAACATCCTTAACTTGTATTACTTTGTAATCTATTAACAGATATGTTTAAACTTTCTGTACAGATAATGGTACATTATATCCTTTCTCGTCGCTATTTATAGATGGTTGTACATATACATCTTCTCTCTGATTGATTACCCTAACCACGTGACAAGGAAACTTGTCTGTGCCCTATCAAACCAGTTTATCCAGGATGGAAAAATTCTATGTCCTGGGCAGTTTTTTTATGGTTGTGTGTTTAGAGACTTCTGGTGTTGCCCAAATAGGAAGTCGGTGTTATAATTATGAGATACGACAATTTACATTTTGTATATATCACATTATCGGTCATGTTCGTTCATTTATCTGAGCTGCAGCTTATTGACATAAAAATTTGAAACAAATACGATTTAAGTGTAGATAAGACTTGAATCACCCAGTCGATTACTGTAGTACTAGTTATTTTGTGTTTCAGCAGTAATTAATAATGGGCTCATGACTCGATCTTGTACATGTTAGGCATTCTCTAGTCCTGCTTGCACACGGAATGATTTGGGACTCGATTCTGGTGTTGAGGGATCGGACATAGTCAGCATTGCGTACTGTACACCGTCTGCAAGCAGGACTATGCGTTAGGCCCCCGCAAGTTAGATAAATTATGGAAGTATCAAGTTAGTGATATACTTCCATGTCAGAGAGAGAGAGAGAGAGAGAGAGAGAGAGAGAGAGAGAGAGAGAGAGAGAGAGAGAGAGATTATTTAATTTGCTCGATAAACCGCTCAGGAGGTTTAATTTGGTTCAAATTATGAACAAAATATTTGCCCCCCCCCCTTCACACCATAATTTTTTCATGGCCCCCTTTGAACCCTCAGGGTTTTATCCCCCCCCCCCCCATGTCTCCCCAAGCACCCCTTGCCGCAAAGTCTGACTCCAGCCCAAAAAATCCACAACATTTTGGGCTCAAAGTCGAAACTGTGCTTTAAAAACTGGCCCAGGAAATATGTATGTCATCCCGTCTGCCAATGATCTGTCCTCTGAAATTAAAATAACTTTGTATTTTTCATGATGTTGTCGTAATAGTTCTTTTTATTAATTCAACTTTATAAACACATAGAAGGTGCCCTGAATATATATTGCTGTCTGTAAGTAATGTATTAAATAATTGTTAAACTTCTGCCGATGTCCTTAGAGGCCTGTCTGATTTGACCTGTTATCACAACTCTATCAAATTGATGAACGATACAGCGACGCGTCGACGTCACCCGCTGTGCTAGTGTAATTTTTGGAAAGATAATGAATTTGAGAACTTGTGATCGTTACCCTGCCGCAGCCGTGTAGTCATATTAAAACGGGAAGGCGGTATAAGTAGTTTTGACAACATTTTGATGACAGGTCAAATCAGGTTGTAATAACATCACTACAGTCTCCGGTCCTGATCAGGGACACATAACTTTTCACTGGTAGACTTATGGTACCATCCAGGGTTTCCTAGATCACTAGTTACTGACTGTGTTTGACTGAGGACACATTCTTATCGTGTATGCGATGTGTTTATCTTTCCAGCCGGTGTCTATTACGATACTGACTGTGGTATATGTAGGGATACAGCTTGGCGCTGACGCACCTCCCTG
Source organism: Glandiceps talaboti (assembly GCF_964340395.1). Lineage (NCBI taxonomy): Eukaryota > Metazoa > Hemichordata > Enteropneusta > Spengelidae > Glandiceps > Glandiceps talaboti. The sequence continues at coordinate 19,323,019 of NC_135557.1, forward strand.
CATTTCCTATAGCATACTGTAAGCAGACTCAGCCATACTAATATTATCTCAGTCCACGAATGGTGGTGTGACAGGCATGCAGGGTCCATCAATCAGCTTCGTTGCTCACTGTTCAGCCTGACACTGTCGTAGTACTGCATTACCGTAGTTCTCTGTCATCTAGCAACTTCACGAGCGCCTGTGGGTATCGTCCAAGGAATTGTGGGATAACTTCACTTCCGCTGCCAATAAAATAAGTTTGCCGTGTGAAAATTGAAAATTCTTTTATGTCCAGAGAGAGTTTCTATGCAAAATAGTTAATATTATAAACCTCAACAGAATAAATTGGGCAGTTCAAACCAAATTGCACCCTCAGAGGCAGAGAGTTGCACATATTGAAATTAAATATAACTCATACCATCAAATTTAGTTGTCTTGGGGAAAAAAGTTTGGGCCTCAAAAAGTAAAAATCCTGTTATGCAAATAAATTTTTGATCTGGAAAAAAAGTTTTGGCCTCAAAAGAAATTTTTTGATCTGTAAAAATAACAGTTTTGGCCTCACAAAGTAAAAATCTTGCTATGCAAAAAGAAATTCTGCTCTGGAAAAAGTTTTGGCCTCAAAAAAAAATTTGGATCTGTAAAAAAAAAATTGTTTGGGCTCATGAAGTAAAAAATCTTGTTATGCAAATAAATTTTCTGCTTTGTAAAAGGAAGTTTTGTCTCACAAATGTGAACTTTTTGCTTTGATATTTCTATTTTGAACAAAAAAATAATGATTTGTCCTATGAAAGAAATTTTTTATCCTTGTACTGAATATTTTGCTCTCAAAAAATTAATCATTTCTTCCACAAATGTATTGTTCCTGTGTCATCTCTGGGCCGCCGTAAGTTTTAGTCAGATTGAGTGGCGTTGAAGTGGATTTTTTGTTCTGACAAAAGAACTACTCCAAACGAGTGCCCCGTCCACAGAATTTGATAATGGGCGCCCTCAACGGTGTCATCTCGCGTTCACTTTCACATCGGAAGAAGGACAGGAGATTTTTGTTGTCTATGGACTATGGATTGAGAAAACGTTGGAACATTTGTCGCAGAACCGGAGATAACATCGATGTTAAGCCTATAAGTCGTGAAACTGAAGGCCTACTCGGGTGGAATGTGTTTGATAGATACACATATGTAAGCGCTCCGTGTCTGTTTGTATGTGCGAAGCTACTATCTTCGTATCTTCTTCCGCATTGCTTGACCACGACAGTAATATCCGAGTAAATGATATGTATGGATGTTGAGATACACTGGGTAGAAAGTTTAACAACTTTATTGCTATTCGTTGTAGGAATTTGGACATCTAATCTCTTCGTGGCAAGTATATGTTCTGTTTTCTGAAAACAATCGTATTTTGTCCAGCAAACGACATATATATTTCCTACTTCCGTGTTTGGTGCGCCATGTAAATACATTGTCGTAAACTACAGCCTGGAAATACATTGTCGTGAACTACAGCCTCTTTTACGGCACCATCGCGTTGCAGTGTCGGGGAAGACAGCTCTGGTTTGAGAGAGAGTGGAAGTATCACCGACGATAGACCCTATGCACCGACTGAGTTCCGTGAGAAGACACAACAACCGGCAGTCTCGCGCGACACGTCTTTTGTGGACACAATTGATGACGTAACATTCATGGTTTTAGAGTGTCAACATCTTAGCATAGAATAGAGGCATATAGAAATAGTCATTTTGTATGACTTGATATCAAAATTTAATGAGAAAGTTGATAACGTTTTTTTTTCGGAACTGAGAACTGCCAATTGGAATCGGCGATTTCAAAATCCTCTATATTCCGCATTACAATACTTGAGGCATAGTAGACTTCTCATGGCGCACCTGCGAAGTCTCGAACGAGTCAGTTTATTGGTTGCCATGGTGATATCGCTCATCATGGTCTTTTTGCCAATCTACGAATCTTACGAAGACGTCAACATCGTTGTGGAACCATCAACAAAATGTGAGAAGTCCGAATGTGACGAAGTGATACCGTCTGATAAAGGCCATAGGAGTGATGGGGTCGTCCAAGAATTGAATACAAAATACTGGGCTAGGCCTTGTTTACATCGGTAACTAATGTTTTTAGACAAATACTATAACTAGCTTACGGTGATCCTATATTTTTTCCTGTTTTTCATTACCCGACCTACCCAAATTTCAGCTGTAACATACACAAAAATTTCGCCCGTCCTTTAAATATTTTGCTGACAGCGCCCTCTCTGGCAAGAATAAGCAAATGTCTGGGGCGAGTTCGATTTTCACAATCATAATCATGATTTCGCGTGTGATAAGTACCAATCACAATCATGATTGGTAATCACAGTAATCACATGCCCCAAACCATGATTGACGTAATTACAAATGGCGGACAAGGTAATTATATCATGAGGGGGTCGCGCGCGCGTGGCTGAATGCACAGGAGCGTGTAATATTTCATAGATTGTTGTTTTCTTATTGCTTAGAATGTCGTTTTCTTAGGAAAATATCGTATGAATCTTGCTGCTACAAATGTATCAATCTCTATACTACGAAGAAATATTAGTCTCTTCCCCTTACATGTAGGAATATATATTAATCAAAATGTTGTTATACTTAGTCTGTAGACCTGGAAAACAACAATCTATGAAATATTACACACCCCTGTGGCTGAAGGCAAGTTAGAAATTACGGAATACATGTGTAAATAAATTGTGTCCGGTCATAGAATTGTAATTTGTTATCATTGTAATCACATTGGCGATGTAAAATCATTTAATTTATTCGAAATGTGTGAAACTTTTTAAACACGATAAGTAATCATGATTGTGATTGAGCGTTTTGTTTACAACCTCGGTTATTCCAATACAAGTGACAATATCATTTATCATATTTTTCAGGTGGGCTCAAGATAAAATCTATTGCTATGGTGATTTACTCCACGACGCACAAATGGCCGAAATCTACACAGATTCTAAATCATACGTAGATTTGAACTTAAAAGATGCACATGACCCAGGTATGTAAATTACTTGTACAATGACTGCATGAATATTTATATTTTATTACAGGGAAGTTATTTAAACAAAAGTCGTGTAATAGTAATTTTCTTGATTATCCGGAAGTTACACATTATATTTAACCTCCACTACACAACTAGCCACGGTAAACCGAACTCTCGTTATTTAAGGAATTCAACGATGTTACTATAACAACATATCAGTTGTGACGTCATCATTTGTGTAACCTTCTTTATCACAGAGGGTGTTTACAGTGCCTATGAAAGACTGGGAGACGATCCACTTGGTGATGATTTAATGCCAGACTTTGTGGAGGAACATTACGAAGGACCAGGAGAAGAATTCGAAGATTGGGAACCCGCAGACTGGACAGATGAGTAAATTTGCAATAACACTCTTTAGTTGTTTTTTGTTTCGTTTTTTTGTTTTTTTTGTTTTACTTTACTGAACGTTTCGAAATTAAGTTAAGTTTTAATCTCGGCCGAATATAACTAAATTCGGTAAAGTACTTCGTTAAACACGAGTCTGTCTGTCTGTCTGTCTGTCTGTCTGTCTGTCTGTCTGTCTGTCTGTCTGTCCGTGTTTGTTTTTTGTTTGCCTGCCTCTGTGTCTGTCTGTCTGTCTGTCTGTCTGTCTGTCTGTCTGTCTGTCTGTCTGTCTGTCTGTCTGTCTGTCTGTCTGTCTGTCTGTCTGTCTGTCCGTGTTTGTTTTTTGTTTGCCTGCCTCTGTGTCTGTCTGTCTGTCTGTCTGTCTGTCTGTCTGTCTGTCTCTATCTGTCTCTGTCTGTCTGTTCGTCTCTCCATTCGTCTGCTATACGTCTTATGATTAATATTTTGACATATTTTGTTTTAAATTAGTCCTGCCTTTCTAGACGACATCGTAGATGAAGACTATCGTAAGTTTGCATCAGATTTACATGCACTATGGAAACAACTCGGTAGACAAATAAAAGAAGATGTTAAAAACAACCAAGATCAGTATTCATTGATTTATGTCGACCAACCATTTATAGTACCTGGAGGTCGGTTTAGAGAATTTTACTATTGGTGAGTAATTTATAGTGCACAAATTGTTTTGCTTGGGTCAATTTAAAAGATGCCTGTGGTGGTAATGAAGGTGGTATTGTATAAGAAGTATAATGCTGTGTAGTGTAGTGTAGTACAGTGCAGTGTAGTGTAGTGTAGTGTAGTGTAGTGTAGTGTAGTGTAGTGTAGTCTAGTCTAGTCTAGTCTAGTCTAGTCTAGTCTAGTCTGGTCTAGTGTAGTGTAGTGTAATGTAGTGTAGTGTAGTGTAGCACAGTGTAGTGTAGTACAGTGTAGTGTAGTGTAGTACAGTGTAGTTTAGTCTAGTCTAGTCTAGTGTAGTATAGTGTAGTACAGTGTAGTGTAGTGTAGTGTAGTGTAGTGTAGTGTAGTGCAGTGTAGTACAGTGTAGTCTCGTCTAGTCTAGTCTAGTCTAGTCTAGTATAATATAGTCTAGGCTAGTGTAGTATAGTGCAGTCTAGTGTAGACTAGTCTAGTCTAGTGTAGTATGGTCTAGTCTGTTGCTATGCATTGATATGTAGTCTAGTCTAGTCTAGTCTAGTCTAGTCTATTGCTGTTTAATATATAGTGCCATACAGTGATATATAATTTGTTATACTATACTATACTATACTATACTATACTATACTATACTATACTATACTATACTATACTATACTATACTATACCATACTATACTATACTGTACTGTACTGTACCATACCGTGCTGTGACGTCATGCTCTGCTATGCTGTTATGCTACACCACACAACACCATACCATACCATGCTACACTACACTAACTACACTACACTACACTACACTACACTACACTACACTACACTACACTACACTACACTGCACTGCACTACGCTACGCTACACTACACTACACTACACTACACTACACACCACTACGTACACTACACTACACTACACTACGTACACTACACTACACTACACTACACTACACACCACTACGTACACTGCACTACACTACACCATGCCACACCACACCACACCACACCACACCACACTACACTACATTACACCACAGTTTACTGTAGATTAGTGTTGTCGTTTTAAACCTTATATTGTTGTTCATATTGTACAAAATGTACATAAATCATAGTTATATTTGAATTCTTTAAAAAAAACTTCAACTTTTCCTTCTAAATCCAATCCTCCGTTTATTTCCAGGGATTCCTATTGGGTAATAAATGGGTTATTGATATCTGAGATGTACACCACAGTTAAAGGAATGTTGGATAACTTTGTACAGTTTGTGAACGAGTAAGTGAATAATTATCATTTATCAAAAGTATCCAAAACGTTTTGAAAATTCACTACGTAATTCATCCTATAAGTTAAGTACAACATTCCAACAAACATATAACATGACACTGTAGTCTTCTCCTTGAGCAAAACAGTGAAGTCGAAAAGTCCTCTCTAGTATGTTCTGGATACCTTCTTGGTATATTGAAACATTTGTACCCCATACGACTTCATTGTATGCAAGAATGGTATATCAACACAACGTTCAGAATCCCTATTCTGCCCCCCTCCCCCGGGGGTACTCCACATTTTCAGACGGAGTTTCAAATTATATCCATGAATAATCCAGAAACAAACTAATTGTTAGATATTTCCAGTCACAAATCTAATCCATGAAGATGGTTTCCATATTCTCGATTCCATGATTAAGGAATTTTCACATGAATAGACGACCCGTGTTTAAGGATTTTACATGAAAAAGTGATCGGGGGGGGGGGGGGGCACATACCGGTATACATATTACTGTTGGAATACCCCCACACCACCCTGAGATTGTGCCTTCCTCGTCTTTATTCTAAATTGCAAGAGCTAATGATGTTACAAGTCTCTGAGCCAACTTGGAAAGAATGTATGCAGAGGTCATTGCATATAGTGTAATGCTTGTTCGATGCGGTTATGAAAAGCACCTTATAAAAGCATATTGGTGGACATGTGTAGGTAGTGTAGTATGGAATTACATGATTAAGAAATGTTTGACATACAATGCCGACAAGAAGAAATGTGACAGATGGCCACATTCTGAAACGAAAATATTTGCATAGACCTACTATTGTCAGAAAGAAATTATTGGAACATACGAAAGTATTTGTGATGAAGGCTGTATATGTGATATTTCGTACTTATCAAAGTCTAAATAGTTTTCGTCACTGCATTTCGATTTTTAATCATAGGATTGGATTCGTACCAAATGGAGGTCGTATTTACTACACAAGACGTAGCCAGCCAGCTCTGTTGATTCCAATGGTCGGTCGGTATCTGGATGCCACCGATAACTTTGACTATGTGTCAACGATCTTGCCAGCTTTGGAGAAGGAATATCAATTCTGGATGGATAACAGAACCGTGACTATAGATACACATACGCTGAACCAGTACAATGTATGGATGGGTATGCCAAGGTAGGGGACGTAGATGGGCCGGGTATGCCAAGATAAGGAGTGTAGATGGGTATGATGAGGTAAGGAGTGTAGATGGGTATGCCAGGGTAATTGACGTGGATGGATATGTCTAAGGTAAGGGTGTGGATGGGTATGCTGAGGTAAGGATGTGAATGGATATGTCTAAGGTAAGGATGCGGATGGGTATGCCGAGTTAAGGGGTGTGGATGGATATGTCTAAGGTAAGGAGTGTGGATGGATATGCTGAGACAAGAGGATGGGTATGCTACGGTAAGGGGTGTTGATGGGTATGATGAAGTAAGGGGTGTGAATAGGTATGCCCCAATAAGTGATGTGGATGGCTATGTTGAGGTAAGGGTTATGGATGGGTATTTCTAGGTAAAGGGCATAGATTGGTATGCCAAATTGAGGGATAGTGGGTTGGCATGCTAATGGAAGGGATGAAGATGGGTATGGCAGGTATTAAGGGGTGTGGATGGGTATACCGAGGCAAGGGTTGCGGGTAGGTATGGTGAGGTAGGGTGTATTGATGGGTGTTGATGGGTATGCTGAGGTAATTTAGGGGTGTCGATGGATATGTGAAGGTAAGGAGATAGAATGGTTATGACAATGGTTATGCTCATGTAACATTGTTGTCAATATCATGGTATATCGATCATCACTCAAGTTAAAATTACAAGTTCTCCAGAATTGTCATTTTATCAGTAGTGATAAAGTCACCAGTTAATGTATGCATAACGTTGTGTTTTTGTATTTGATAGACCTGAGTCATATAGAGAGGATATCGAGACAGCATCTGGAGTTACTGATCCAGGTAGGTGGACAGGAATAACACTTAAACATAGGATTTCATAGTAGTTGTAAGTAAGGCTGACAATGTATATATGAAATGAAGCATATGAGGCAATTGAGAAACATATAGCTAACTGAATATATCATGAAAACTATTTTACTCTTTGACAAACGTAACAACAGAAGTCTCATTGGAATTTACAAGAATGTGAAGAAAAAACTTCCTATGAAAACACTTCTAGCTATCAGAACTAGATATGGTCCACATCAGATAACAATTGAGTATTTCTTTGTATTCATTTTGTATATTTCTGTCATATGTTTCTTTGAAAGTGTGGCTTATTTTTGTTAACCGGTGAAAATTCATTCATTCATTCATTCATTCATTCATTCATTCATTCATTCATTCATTCATTCATTCATTCATTCATTCATTCGTTCGTTCGTTCGTTCGTTCGTTCGTTCGTTCATTCATTCATTCGTTCGTTCATTCATTCATTCATATTGTAGAGATTGATGGTTTACTATACGAGTCGCATTTGAAACAATTGAACCCATATACAAAGAACACAAGTCTATTTCTCTATAACTCTGTTATTTCTACATGGGGTTACATTCTCCCAAGTGGTGCCCAGAGAGTAAATCGTCAATTTAAAATTCAATTTGTCTATTTTAATATGTCAACACTATTTTTTCAGATGAGAAAGCTAAACTCTATTCCCACATTGCATCGGCTGCAGAGAGTGGTTGGGATTTCTCATCTCGATGGTTTGAAGGAAAAACTCTAGACACAATCCGAACAACTGATATTGTACCAGTTGATCTGAATAGTATGCTGTGTATGAGTGAACGAATTCTATCAGAGCTATTTGAAAGGGAAGGTAAACTAATCTCATATTTTTAAGTCATGCCCATGAAAATCTATATTAAAGGGGTAGTTTAGAACTGTTTTTGAGTGAAGAAAAATGTACGTAATGACCACACAAAATGTAAACTAATGTGACGTATAGGTAAATATGAGTGTAGACAGCATAATGAAGGTGCTTATAAAACGAAATGAAAATGTTTAGTAACCAAAATATCACGTTTCGAATTTTTGGTGACCAAAAATGTTTTATAATGTAATGTTTATATTTTATCTGAATTTCTGGCGATTAACTAGTAATATTTTATTTATTGTTATTTTTGGGGGTCAAAATTGTTAATATATCAAGCATAGACATAATGTCTTGCTGTTGTGTGTTTTTATTCAACCTAGGAGATACTGGTAAAGCTCAATATTATAGCGATGCTCTTGACAGAAGACGTGAAGCGTTAAAAAATGTGCTCTGGGACGAGACTAAAGGTGCCTGGTTCGACTACGACCTCACTACAAGCGCTTTGAGGACTGAGAATTTCTATTTAGCATCTGTTGCGCCATTATGGGCTGGTTGCTATGACAACAGTAGCAAAGAGCAGAAGATTCTAGACTATCTAAAGGTTATTATTTATTATATCTTTTCAGCACATTATTCGAGTATGATCGGCCATATTTATTATAATAATTCTATTATCAAAGTAGAATTTTGTTTCAGGACAAATTGCACTGTAAATCAAAGTTCTTGATTAAATTTCCCCGAACTTTGTTATATGCAACCTTGCTGCAGGTTTTTAGGGAAATTTAGGGGTCCAGAGTTTTTCAACAAATCAAAAATCTGTTATTTTCCCATAGAGTTAGCACATTCGGCGGCCATATTGGATTCTAAAATGGCTTTAGTTTTGACTACATTTGACATCTGTTTAAAATATTTGGATGATGCCCCGTGATTTTCTTCCTTGATTTTAACTTAGGTTATCTTGTGCAAAATAACAGTAAAAGTTTGAAGAGTTTATTTGCGAAGTACATTTTCACGTTATTAAACAAAATATTTAACAACATTTTTTAGGACGAAGACGTTCTGAACTATTACTGTGGTGTCCCAACATCGACGACAGAGAGCGGTGAACAATGGGACTATCCCAATGCCTGGCCGCCATTACAAGAAATGATCATCACAGGACTGGCCCAGTCATCACTCCCAGAAGCCAAAGAACTGGCATTAACACTGGCACAAAGCTGGACATACTGTAACTGGAAAACATATGAAGACTCGGAAAATGATTATATGTATGAAAAGGTAAGCATCAACATACGGGTATCTCAAAGCATCAACATACGGGTATCTCACAGTAAATTGACACCTACGAATTTCAGCCTTTGGGTCTTTCTCAGTCAACTGAGGAAATTTTTGTCCACTTAAAAATACAAGTGCCATGTTGTGGGCCAAGAGAGGCTCAAGTTGTAAGTGACGACAAGACCTAGCTACTTTCCATCGATTATTGGATGTAGACACCACATTATTTGGAAGATTTTAGTAGGAATAACAGTTTCATAACTTTTGTTTTAACGATTGTATTTACCCGGGTATTTTATGACTTTTTTATGATTTCATTAAGTTACCATAGTCGTCAGAAGAACACTAGCAACAATAAGAATATAAACACGACATGAGCAACAACAACAACAACAACAGCAACAACAACAACAACAATAGCAGCAACAACATCGATGACGACGACGACGTCCTTTCGAAATCGTTTATATTGCTTTTACTTTTCATATTATTAACTGATGATTATAGAGTTTATTAGCTTGCATGATAGTAATTTTGTCATTTTTCTTTTCAACTTCAGTATGATGTAAACAATGGCGCCCCCGGTGGCGGTGGTGAATATGATGTACAGGTACGAGATTTTACGTCCGTCTATAAAAGAATCCAGCGAAATTCATCATCCTTGTTTCATAGTATAAATGAAGGTTATTTTATCTCAAGTACTCGTCCTTAACCACGTGATGTCATTAACACCAGGCGAACACATTCAGTCCACTGAAGAAGTCAATCTAGTGTAGACTAAAATGTTGGGCAAACTAACTTTTCCTGCTAAATGAAATAACCTTTATTTATATCTGTAAATATTATTCTGCATAAAAAGCAATGACATCAGTGTGAGAATTTACTTAGAATAATTATTTTCTGTGAGATATGCCCCACAGCTATCATTATAGCTATACTGCAAAATACATGTTTTTCACCTTTATTATTGTAATGTGTTCCCATTTTCTCTCTGTCAGCTTGGATTTGGTTGGACAAATGGCGTCCTCATACAACTGCTGAAAGAGTATGGAGATGTACTTGAGGCTAAACCAGTTACAGGCGTCGCTACCATGACAACAACTTCTATTTTGGTCTTTCTGCTGTCTACCCTAACACTATTGTTTTATGTTTAATCAAGCATTTGCACAATTGAATTAGCATTAGTTACCATGGCAATGACATTTTATGCAAAATTCCAAGATGGTGACCACAAAGAAAACCAATAAATACCCCAATACCAGTAGAGCTATTTGTGCCAAGTTTGAATAATTCACTGCTTTAACCGGATTGTTTTAACTTAATAAGTAATCCTATATTTGTATATTTGGATCATGATTCGGCCACAATTATAACACACTTTGGTCAATATTCACAGAACATCGTGATTTTAGTTACTATGGCAACTGATAGTCATGAAATGATTACTTTTTTGAACTAACATAACAAATTACCCTAGATAAGCTGGTTGTATAAAGGAGAATAAGGTGGAATCAGCGTTGATGTATTGTATTCATCCCCATTCATTACCTTTCACTTTGTAGGACCTGTATCACGTGTTCAAAATGGCGCCAATTTGTGTACATTCAAATCTTGATATGACAGTAGAGCTTAACAGTGATACGTTATACAAATCACTGCATGGTATTCCTTTCATTTCTGGTTGCCAAGGTGATTGATGTAATCTCTCATGTGAGTCCAAATCAGTGTACCCATGTGCTTTGTATGTAAATATTCAAAAGTACGTCACTTACTCTGCATTGAATGTACAATCAGCAGAAAAAAATGTTATGTTGTTTAAAGACGTTGCAAACGTTATTTACATTAAATTCCTCACAAGGTACAACTTAATCTCTGACTCGATGTTAGATGGATAATTTTGGATAATTTTCGAGCTTATAATATATAAAGTTTGTTGACATGGCTGTGAAAATGTGTCTATTTGTCAGAAACAAGCTATATATGGCGCCATCAACGGTGCATCTAAAGACTCACTCACATACACACGCACTCTCAAACACACACTCTACATTGTTTAGAGAATGTATAAATGTGTTTTGATATATACCTGCAGTAGCGTCTATAGAGAAAGGGCGAGAGAGGGAGAGAGAGAGAGAGAGAGAGAGAGAGAGAGAGAGAGAGAGAGAGAGAGAGATACACACGTACGTACGTAAATGCATACATACATACATACATACATACATACATACATACATACATACATACATACACACATACATACATATTACATACATACATATATACATACATACATGTGTTTACAAACACTATTATTACCAATAGCCTGGTGCTCTGTTGAAACTTATTCTCATGAGCAAATAGCGGGCGCCCATTAGGCAAAAAACAACACTATACACACAGCTAACTGCAGTGTCAATTACGTCAATGATTATTTTGTTCTACTCGTAAAAAACAGTTTTACAAAATGTTGTCATCAAGTGAAGGTGAACAGTAGAATTAACTCGCAATGAACTAGAAAATTCAATTTCTCCTTAAGCTTACCCCCATCCTCCAACTTTTTGTAGAAATTAGACGCTGACAAGGAGCTGACAATATTCATGAAGTGTGTGGTTGGACATTACTTACTACAGTATTTGATATACATGGGGGGGGGGGGTATTAAACACATCTACGATAAACAGTGTAATAATTATGTCATTTCCTAGTTTCTAATTAACTGACGTTCAACTTCAGCTGCTGACAGTCTCTTGATACCTGTGTCTGACTCTGTCCCTTGACCTCTAGGTCATCTATTTCATGATGGCGTCACTGTCTTGAACATCATGGGAAAGGAAGCACTTAAAGTTATTCGGACCGCGCGAGTTTTTATTTTTATATTTCATCATCGACTTTTAATTAAAATTTTCTGACTCTTGTTTTATAATTTTCTGATATCTCGACATTTCCAAAAGGCCAAACGCAATGTTTGCTAGGAGAACTAAAGTGGGACACTAAAGTTTCATAGAAAACCCTATCATATGATGTAAATTGTTTCATTGACATTGGCATAATTACATTTACATACTTCGTGTTTAGAATCGATATATTTATAATCAGACTGTGTAAATCAATAGAACAAATACACCTAAGTGTAATTAATTGCTTAGTGGTCTTAGAAGTCCCTCGATGAACTAAAAATTGTATGCATGATTTAAAGATAGCGTTTTCGCTTCCGATTCTTAAGTACACACAGTACTCTGGTGACGTCACTATTGAACGCTGAGGGCATCTTAGTGACGTAATACATATTATTGATATCAAAGCAAAGCGGTGTTCGTGTCAATTTCGGCAGCTATATAGATTTGATAATTTGCACGGTCAATATCCATTCAACAATACCCGATTTGCTAAAAATATCTTATAATCAATATTGCAGGATTTGAATAGTTTGTTTTGTTGATTAGGAAGCTAGCACTGTATCCGGTGTTTGGTTTGAAAAGTATCAATGCCGAGAGTGAAATGAGTATTTTATTGTTAGATATTTGATTCGACACTAATTGAACGATAGATATGTTAGGAAGTTAGAGACGCATACTCTTAGTTCATGATTATTTTACACTAATTTTGACGACAGTGAAGACTCGCGCGTTTTTTGGAATAGACATTTCAGAAGGATAATCAAACAGACAAAGGATTTGTTCACTACGAAAAATATGAAACTACAGACACTGCATGTCTTCGTTATTATCTGTACATCTCATTATTTTTATTCCGTAATTTTGACTTCATTATTTTTATTCCGTAATTTTGACTTCATTCTTTAAATGAAGACAGTTTCTGTGATACCTTTCCAAAATAAAGTTGAAATCTCGAAAAATGTTAGGGAAAACCACGAACTTTCTTCAAATTATTTTGGCGGGAAGAAATATTGGAATGATGTATAGAATCAAGGTAAAATGTGCCAGGGCAGTTCAAAGAGTTTCTTTCCGAGACCGATTCTACATTAAGCAGCCTTGTTGTTCTTGACTAAATAATTATAAACGGAAGTTGTATTTCAGCGTTACTATTCCTAATTGAGAGACCGATTCGTAAAAGGGCTGTCCTTGAATCTGTCACAATAATCACTATGAATAGCAATTTTGAAAAACTGCTAAGACGTTAGTCCTTAAAAAATATATAGAATTACGCTGATTGTGTAGTTGTGAAAAATAAATGTTTAGTTGGTTAAATTTGTTCACATGACGTCAGTGACTGGAAGAAATAAAAATGATGTAGGGAAGACTTTTTGGCAACGAGCCAATCTGATATCACTGACAAGGAGAAACGACGAAGAGGAGTTTTTGGCATCAAGCCAACGCAATCCGATGTAATACATGGAAGCTTTGGCAATGACTCAATTAATTCATTAGGTAGTCCTATGATTAGATAGTGATTATCAGCTCTATTTATAGTACATGGTCTAGTTTTACATTTAATGAAGTTATATCATATCTGCGTGATGTTACTGAATGAATGATCACTTACGCTTGTCCGACTTTTTATACGGGTGATGTTGGAGGTCACACACTCATGCATAGACGTCAGTACAGACTGTACTTTGATTAAAACGGACCAGACTCGATATTTTTTTATTTAATTTATGACTACTGAAAAGAGCGATTTTACTTTCCCATGTCTTTCTCTTGACTGGGTAACACCTAAACGTATTACACCAAGTTGGGATTGCCGACGTGTAGAGGACAGCACTAGTAAGGGTGAAAATTTGTTTTTGACTTTTCTTGGAATATTCTAATAGACGGGGTGCAGCCAGTGCAATTTGTGAGATTGTTCAAGTTACAGTACGTATAGAAAAATCATACTTATACGAACTGTATTTATTTTAACAGATATACATATAACATGAAGTGTGTGAATTTGTCTGGTTGAAGGGCCACAAGCTAAATTATACGTTTTCAGGTGTAATTTGTGTTGAATATTCAAAAGATGCCAGTACTCGCAGTATTCTGCTTTATACTGAATCATAGTTACAGTCACTTGCAATTAACCGAACTCAAACCTGGTACGAAGGTATACATTGGCCTTATAACAGATCGGATTTTGTAATTTATTACAGCACCGACGAAATCCCTATTATCAATCAAATGTTCTAACAACACAAACTCACAATATCAATGTCATAATACAGTATAATATCGACATTTACATTACACAATAACAGTTTAATCAAAATTCTATGTAAGTATTTTCACTTGACGAGCAAAATTTATAAATTCAACTTGAACTACTGTAGTATATGAAATAATGTTTTGTATGGATGCCAACTTTTCTAATGAGTGGTTTCTTGGTGCTAGTAACTGTAACATACAACTTTCAACGTATATGTCAAACCTTTAATGAAACACTGTGAGCATTTTAATTAGCTGAAATACCTCTTTGAAAGTAATTGATGTTACAATCGATTGATGTCCGTATGTAAACAGTCGGTTTGGTTCATGTTCTCATTTGTCAACAAGTAACAACTTGTGAGATTATCCAGTTTCTGAAAAAAAAATATTCAACCATACCTGCTCCACCTAGTAGACATCCTTCACTTTTTACAGTGTTTGCTTTTTTGCAATTGTTTAATTGGATATATGATCATAAATACTTCAGAAAGTATGACATGGATATGAACGTAATAACTGAATAACATTAATCATAAGAACGATAATAATATGTATTTTTAATGTGCACGTTCTCCTGAGAATTCTAGCTGCTCACAATCATTACCCCTGGCACTGATCAACGTGAGTAAACGGTGTAACGGCTCGTTTTTCTTCCTGAACTCCCTGGGCAACATACAATCTATTGCAGCCTCTATAAGCACATAGGATTAAAACATTCACATTGAATTGTAAACTCTATTCTACCAGGTCCCTAATTATACAGCTGGATTGACTGGGTCACAATCGTGATTCAAATCTTGCACTGGGACTTTAGTCTTGTAGAAAAGAACGACAGCAGCGAGGCTTGAACCTGCAGATTCTAAGCCGGACACTCTAAGCATTCGACCATCACGATTCTACGCATTATGGTAAATTATGATCTATAGTTTTGGTTTCGCTAATAGGCCTCTCATAAACGTGAGAACACGATAGTTATTATCTAATCTTATCTTCTTCCTTATCAACATCCATAAATGATGGTATTTACAATTCTCCTTAATTTCCTACTATCTTTATTGTCATCCAAGGTATCTGCCATCACATCGTGTCTAATTGTCAATCAATCATTGCCCTTGTTGTGAGTATAAA